>NC_134404.1:1950988-2022510 GCF_038048845.1 Mixophyes fleayi | reverse complement strand
TCCCCCCCAGTGTCAGTACATGTCCTCGTGTTCTAATACTTCTCTTCCTACCAGTGTCAGTGCATGTCCTCGTGTTCTAATACTTCTCTTCCTACCAGTGTCAGTGCATGTCCTCGTGTTCTAATACTTCTCTTCCCCCAGTGTCAGTGCATGTCCTCGTGTTCTAATACTTCTCTTCCCTCCAGTGTCAGTACATTGTCCTCGTGTTCTAATACTTCTCTTCCCCCCAGTGTCAGTACATGTCCTCGTGTTCTAATACTTCTCTTCCCTCCAGTGTCAGTACATGTCCTCGTGTTCTAATACTTCTCTTCCCCCAGTGTCAGTGCATGTCCTCGTGTTCTAATACTTCTCTTCCCCCCAGTGTCAGTGCATGTCCTCGTGTTCTAATACTTCTCTTCCCTCCAGTGTCAGTGTTATGTCCTCGTTGTTCTAATACTTCTCTTCCCTCCAGTGTCAGTGTATGTCCTCGTGTTCTAATACTTCTCTTCCCCCCAGTGTCAGTACATGTACTCGTGTTCTAATACTTCTCTTCCCCCCAGTGTCAGTACATGTCCTCGTGTTCTAATACTTCTCTTCCCCCCAGTGTCAGTACATGTCCTCGTGTTCTAATACTTCTCTTCCCCCCAGTGTCAGTACATGTCCTCGTGTCTAATACTTCTCTTTCCCCCAGTGTCAGTGCATGTCCTCGTGTTCTAATACTTCTCTCCCCCCAGTGTCAGTGCATGTCCTCGTGTTCTAATACTTCTCTTCCCACCAGTGTCAATGCATGTCCTCGTGTTCTAATACTTCTCTTCCCACCAGTGTCAGTGCATGTCCTCGTGTTCTAATACTTCTCTTCCCCCCAGTGTCAGTGCATGTCCTCGTGTTCTAATACTCTCTTCCCTCCAGTGTCAGTACATGTCCTCGTGTTCTAATACTTCTCTTCCCTCCAGTGTCAGTGCATGTCCTCGTGTTCTAATACTTCTCTTCCCTCCAGTGTCAGTGCATGTCCTAGTGTTCTAATACTTCTCTTCCTACCAGTGTCAGTGCATGTCCTCGTGTTCTAATACTTCTCTTCCCCCCAGTGTCAGTGCATGTCCTCGTGATCTAATACTTCTCTTCCCCCCAGTGTCAGTGCATGTCCTCGTGTTCTAATACTTCTCTTCCCCCAGTGTCAGTGCATGTCCTCGTGTTCTAATACTTCTCTCCCCCCCAGTGTCAGTGCATGTCCTCGTGTTCTAATACTTCTCTTCCCCCCCAGTGTCAGTGCATGTCCTCGTGTTCTAATACTTCTCTTCCCCCCAGTGTCAGTGCATTTCCTCGTGTTCTAATACTTCTCTTCCCCCCAGTGTCAGTACAGTCCTCGTGTTCTAATACTTCTCTTCCCCCAGTGTCAGTACATGTCCTCGTGTTCTAATACTTCTCTTCCCCAGTGTCAGTGCATGTCCTCGTGTTCTAATACTTCTCTTCCCCCCAGTGTCAGTGCATGTCCTCGTGTTCTAATACTTCTCTTCCCTCCAGTGTCAGTACATGTCCTCGTGTTCTAATACTTCTCTTCCCCCCAGTGTCAGTACATGTCCTCGTGTTCTAATACTTCTCTTCCCCCCAGTGTCCAGTACATGTCCCCGTGTTCTAATACTTCTCTTCCTACCAGTGTCAGTGCATGTCCTCGTTGTTCTAATACTTCTCTTCCTACCAGTGTCAGTGCATGTCCTCGTGTTCTAATACTTCTCTTCCCCCCAGTGTCAGTGCATGTCCTCGTGTTCTAATATTTCTCTTCCCCCCAGTGTCAGTGCATGTCCTCGTGTTCTAATACTTCTCTTCCCCCCAGTGTCAGTGCATGTCCTCGTGTTCTAATACTTCTCTTCCCCCAGTGTCAGTACATGTCCTCGTGTTCTAATACTTCTCTTCCCCCCAGTGTCAGTACATGTCCTCGTGTTCTAATACTTCTCTTCCCCCCAGTGTCAATGCATGTCCTCGTGTTCTAATACTTCTCTTCCCACCAGTGTCAATGCATGTCCTCGTGTTCTAATACTTCTCTTCCACCAGTGTCAATGCATGTCCTCGTGTTCTAATACTTCTCCTCTCCCCAGTGTCAGTGCATGTCCTCGTGTTCTAATACTTCTCTTCCCCCCAGTGTCAGTACATGTCTCGTGTTCTAATACTTCTCTTCCCCCCAGTGTCAGTACATGTCCTCGTGTTCTAATACTTCTCTTCCCCCCCAGTGTCAGTACATGTCCTCGTGTTCTAATACTTCTCTTCCCCCCAGTGTCAGTACATGTCCTCGTGTTCTAATACTTCTCTTCCCCCCAGTGTCAGTACATGTCCTCGTGTTCTAATACTTCTCTTCCCCCCCAGTGTCAGTGCATGTCCTCGTGTGTTCTAATACTTCTCTTCCCCCCCAATGTCAGTACATGTCCTCGTGTTCTAATACTTCTCTTCCCCCCCAGTGTCAGTGGCATGTCCTCGTGTTCTAATACTTCTCTTCCCCCCAGTGTCAGTGCATGTCCTCGTGTTCTAATACTTCTCTTCCCCCCAGTGTCAGTACATGTCCTCGTGTTCTAATACTTCTCTTCCCCCCAGTGTCAGTACATGTCCTCGGTGTTCTAATACTTCTCTTCCCCCCAGTGTCAGTGCTGTCCTCATGTTCTAATACTTCTCTTCCCCCAGTGTCAGTACATGTCCTCGTGTTCTAATACTTCTCTTCCCCCCCAGTGTCAGTGCATGTCCTCATGGTCTAATACTTCCCTTCCCCCCCCAGTGTCATTACATGTCCTCGTGTTCTAATACTTCTCTTCCCACCCCCCAGTGTCAGTACATGTCCTCGTGTTCTAATACTTCTCTTCCCCCCCAGTGTCAGTGCATGTCCTCATTGTCTAATACTTCCCTTCCCCCCCCAGTGTCAGTACATGTCCTCGTGTTCTATTACTTCTCTTCCCCCCCCCCAGTGTCAGTACATGTCCTCGTGTTCTAATACTTCTCTTCCCCCCAGTGTCAGTACATGTCCTCGTGTTCTAATACTTCTCTCCCTTTGTAGAATGTTTCCCTCCTGCACCTTGTTATAACCCTGGATATATATGAAAGTTTCTATCATGTCCCCCGTTCCCTTCTCTGCTCCAAACTATACATAATAAGATCTTTTAGTCTTTCCGGGTAAGTTTTGTGCTGTAGACCATGCACCATTTTAGTTGCCCTTCTTTATACAGTCTGTAATGTATTTATATCCGTCTGGAGATATGGCCTCCAGAACTGAACACAGTATTCTAGATGAGGCTGTACCAATGACCTATACAGTGGTATTATTACTTCTTTCTGCTACTGATTCCTCTCCCTATACAACCAGCATCTGACTTACCTTCCTCATTGCTTTGTTACATTACTTACCTGCCTTTATGTCACCTGAAATAGTGACTGCTAGATTCCTTTCCTCCTCATTAATTTCCATTATAGTGCCATTAATACTATATTTATCCTGTAGGTGTTTGAGACCCAAGTACATGATTTTGCTGTCATTAAACTGTAGTTGCGCTCTCTTGACCATTCCTGTAGTTTATCTAGATCATCAATCATTTGTTTTACCCCTTCTGGTGTGTCTGCCCTGTCATCTGCAGTAACAACATACTATCCCTTCAACAACATCTACAATGTCACCAATAAAGATAATAAAAAGCACCGGTCCAAGTAAGGATCCCTAGGGTACTCCACTGGTAACCTTTACCCCCTGTGAATGTTTTCCATTTACTATAACTCTCTGTTTTTCTATCCTGCAACAAAGATCTCATCCATTCAACCATCTTAGAATCCAGTTCCAAGCTTTACAGTTTATTTAACAATCTGCGATGTGGGATAGTGTCAAAAGCCTGACTAAAATCTATATAAGGTCCATGACAGGATGGACTGCCTATGCCACCCTGTCTGTTGTTGCTGGGAACCGGCTGGGCTTACTTTGCCACCGTCCCCTTTAGTTATCCCAAATGTGCCCTCTTGCCGCAGTAGGAGGGGCTTATAAATTCTGCCACCACCTTTATGGCGGCCAGAGCCACGTTCCTTCTGGGTAACTGTCACTGCTTGTGTACCACGGCTGGTGCTTCGGACCTCTTACTATTTATCATCATCATCATTTATTTATATAGCGCCACTAATTCCACAGCGCTGTACAGCGAACTCGCTCACATCAGTCCCTGCCCCATTGGAGCTTACAGTCTTAATTCCCTAAAACACACACACACAGACACACAGACTAGGGTCAATTTGTTAGCAGACAATTAACCTACTAGTGTGTTTTTGGAGTGTTATTGATCAGGGTGTTGTAGATGGATCTCCCCTGGTCTATCACACTGGCCAGAGCTGCTGGCTTGCGGAAGAGCGGTGGTACTGGAGAGCTGGGTCCAACCTCAGAAACAGCCGGAGGACAGATTAGATTTAGGGTCTAATCTGCAGGTCACAGGAATACAGCAATATTGAAGATGTTTTCAAGCAGGTCTTTGAAGCAAGTGATGTTTATTTGCTCTCACACTGGCTGAAGGTACCAGGTGATCAGGTCAGATGGAACATCAGAATCATACATTTCAGTGTACAAGACAGTGCTCTTTATACTGATTTGGACACAGGCTATTTTTAGAATCAGGATGCACTGTGTTTACACAAACATGGATTTACATGCATTGCAAAGCTAACAATAATTACACTTCTCTGTGAAATTCTAGAAATGCTGTGATGTCCTGCATCTGGTTTATAGACACAGGAAATCTTTCAAGTCAAAAGGTCTAATTCACATGAATATTTTCTTCAGATAGTCGCAGAATACACATTCCCAAAGAAAGGTACAAACCCCAAACAAGTAATTTCCCCACAACACGATACACAAAGACTTTCTAAGCAAAGGCTCATTGTGTCCGATATATACATCAGAAATAAGGCATTTCATTTAGCAAGGTTAAAACAGAAAAAGCGAATTTTGTACCCTGGTCTCAGAAATAACGATTTCCTATATCAAAATATACACAATATCAAACAAAGGTGCATGTGCAATTATATAAATAAGCGCCCTACGCTATTTCCTTTAAATACATTTATACCAGAAGTTATTTATAAGTGATCCAGTCACAAGCTCCAACTGCACCCCTCCTTATTGAGCTTCCTCTCCACTGGTTACTGTGTGGACATGAAGCTTGTGTCCATCTTAATAATAACCAGAATAGTTTGATACCACATTGACGTCCCTGAGATAAGCACTGCGGAAGTTATGTCTTTCTGCAGATGACATAATATGATGCACCCTGTGTGAGCTCTATGACACGCATGACTGGGTGCATCACAGCAATTTATAAAGATACTGCGTAGCTGGATCTTATGAATGAATCTTAATGATGTCACTGGGCAGAGATGATTCTAGTCTTGTAATAGAATGCATATATTTCCTGGCAGACTGATAGACGACTAATAACCGTTCCTCAGAAGACAAGGACTGCCTCAGACTTGCCCCCCACCCAAAGAGAGAGACTATCCAGAAGCTCGGTCCCATAGTTGACTCTCATGGCAGAGCCCAGGATATTCCTCCTCTGGATGCCGAACTCTCTGTCGGACTTTGCTCCACTTAGCGACTTCTGAAATGTTGCTGGTCAGCTCCTTTGATCTGTCTGTGGGACCTCACTGTGGAGGGTCCTCTACTTATGGTCCCTCTTCCTGCTACTCCTCACCGGAGATGAGCCCGAGGCACCTCCGATACATTGTGCTGGACAACGAGTCCTATCTGTCACCTACCGCCTCAGCTGGTTTAGGAGTCCATCCATCTCTGGATCTCTCACAGCTCAGAGTTTCACCGTAACCCAGGCCCCAGTGGTTATATCCCTGGCTAGATACCACCTGGCATGTGCATGTTTGGGGTTTATATCATCTTAATAGTTCATTTCGCAGTGCTGGTATCCAGCAATAGCAAACAAATGTAAATAGTTCCAGTATACGGGACACACCATCAGACTGCTCCAGAAGAGCTCTTCTCAGCTGGTTTGTTTCACCTGACAGATGGGTCTGCAGAGTGCTCCTCTCAGGGGGTCTCATCACCCAGGTGCCAGTAATCAAGTCATAACAACCTTTGATGGGCTGCCTGGAGATGTGTTGTCTAAAGTGAAACTCTTTATATTTGTTCGGATACTATCTTGACCATGGCCCCGTTTGGGTCATTCCTTTCTGGCATTCACCTTGATTACCGGTGAGGATATTCCTGGCTGATCTTCACCGCGGCTCTGGTGAGGATATTCCTGGCTGACCTCCACCTTCACCGCGGCTCCGGTGAGGATATTCCTGGCTGACCTCTACCTTCACCGCGGCTCCGGTGAGGATATTCCTGGCTGACCTCTACCTTCACCGCGGCTCCGGTGAGGATATTCCTGGCTGATCTTCACCGCGGCTCTGGTGAGGATATTCCTGGCTGATCTTCACCGCGGCTCTGGTGAGGATATTCCTGGCTGACCTCCACCTTCACCGCGGCTTCGGTGAGGATATTCCGGCTGACCTCTACCTTCACCGCGGCTCCGGTGAGGATATTCCTGGCTGACCTCTACCTTCACCGCGGCTCCGGTGAGGATATTCCTGGCTGACAGCCATCTGGCATTTTTCCCGGATACCTCAGCGTATCCGAAATACAGGGTTTCTGCTTCCAGTGACCCTGGAACATATCCCACATCCCCTGTGCCTTGGAGGCCCAGGCCCAAATCACTTTGGGAACAGTCCTCTGTGGGTGGTTACTATTCTTGTTATGCCCAGCTGGCTAATAGTAAAAGAGTCCGTTATAAGGTAGCGTTGTGTCTGACTGCCCATGTGCACATAGTACTGCCCCACAAATCCTCCATGGGCCTATAAGGTCGTCTGATTAGTATAATGTTCTTTCTCTACCCATCTGAAGTCCACACCAGTGTTTGCCAGAGGAGAGCACACTGGGCACTCAGTAGTTGGATGACTGAGGCCTATTACTCAGACGATGACCACATACACAGTCCATTATCCTCTATTGTCATCTTCCCAGCACAGGTACCGGCAGCTGGTGATGATCCAAACATCTATTATCCTTTTATGTAGTGCCAACATATTATGCAGTACTGTAGAGTGAATGGTTAATTCTTCACATCCACCTGTCACAGTGGAGCTTACAGTCTATTTTCTCTACCACATGAACACACACGCCAGGGTTGATTTAGTCTACTGGTATGTTTCTGGCCTCGTGGGGGGAACGAACATGGAGAGAACATACAAACTGCACACAGTACCTGGTAATAATCTAACCCTTGACCCCAGTGATGTGAGAGAGCAATGCTAACCACTAGGTCACCATGGTGATTTGTACAATATATCAATTATCAGACAATTGGCCCAATACAGCAGCATATGATATGGTGCCTTGTGTGGCCAACATAAGTAGCCATTTTCATGGCTCTCCTTTCGCTGTGATAGAAAAGCATGTGTTCAGCTATTACATATCGATCCCTCTAGTGATACAGTGTTTGTGATGGATGTCATCTATTGGACACATGGGCTCCCCCAAGTGGCAGGGTCTCATCTCACCACCTCTTGCTCACAGGTACTCTGGTTGGAGTCGGTGATGTCATTTCTCAGCAGCTGGTGGAGAGGAAAGGTCTACATGGTCACAATGTCGAGAGGACTGTGAAAATGATGGGCGTAGGATTCCTATTTGTGGTAAGATATTTATTCCTCAGTGTCTGTATATTACCCTCGTTACCTGTTTGCTTAAAGATTAATCTGTGGATTGAATCCATGAATAACAATTCTGGTGATGGGAGGAGATATGAAGACGTGGATCAGAGAGCAGAGTGGTGGTGGTGAGAGAAGATGTCTTTAGTATAGGGATTGAGAACACAATGGTTGTGGTGAGAGGGAGGGGAGTGGAGAGAGACAATAGGACCAACTGGGATAAGATGGAGATGAAGGGCAAAGGAAGAGGAGGTGATGGGTAAGATGGTCAGGAGGTGGTAAGATAGACAAGCTTGAAAAGGTGAGTCTTGAGTGAGTGATAGGTTATGGGCGAGTTGAGTAAGGTGGGGTAAGGTGTTCCTAAGTTTGGGGGAAGCACTGCAGAAGTCTTGAAAGTGGAGGAGGATGAGAGGTGAATTGAGACGGAGATCAGAGGCAGAGCAGAGTGGCCGGATAGGTATGTACCTCAATACAAGGTCACAAATGTAAGGGCTTTGTAAGTGAGGGTGAGGTGCTTATGCCATGTGGATGGCAGAGCTAGTAGAAGATACTAGGTGTGACAGGATGGACCGCCTATGCCACCCTGCCTGTGGTTGCTGGGAACCGACTGGGCTTACTTTGCCACCGTCCCTTTTCGTTATTCCGAATACGTCCCTCCTGCCGCAGTAGGAGGAGCCTGTTGCTACCACTGAACTCCTTTATGGCATCCAGAACCGGGTTCCTTCTGGGTAACTGTCGCTGCTAGTGTACTCCTGGGCTGGTACCCCTGACCGCTTACTATGGATCAGGGTTGCTGTGGATGGATCCCCCTAGCCTATTGCACTGACCAGAGCTGCAGGGTAACGGCAGAGCTGTGGTACTAGGAGCTGGGTCCAACCTCCGAACAGCCGGAGGACGGATTTGATTTAAGGCCTAAACTGTAGGTCACAGGATTACAGCAATATTGAAGAAGTTGTCATGCAGGGTCTTTGAAGCAGAGTGATGTTTATTTGGCTCAAGTGTCCTGACAAGAACAGTTCCACTGATTAAAGGTGTCAGTGGTCAGGTCAGATGGAACATCAGAATGATACATTTTAATGTACAAGGGCTCTCTTTTTATACAGTTTTAGAGACTAGTCTTGGCAGGGGGTAAATCAGCCCCCTGATCAGAGAAGGCTCCGTACAGACTACAATACTTCATTCAAACATTATCATCAGGATGTACTCTAATCCTGTATCTAACACAATGTAACTTCCACATCAAACTGATTTCCTCAGATTTCCATCAGATCTCAGGATGTTCTTAGATTTTCAATGCAATTTATACTGAACTAAACTTACACTTCTGTGATATCCTACATCACGTGATGTTTACAATATTCAGACAGGTTCTATCACCCTTAACAAAACCCACTCACAGTAACGACCTCCTGTGGTGTGTTCAAGTGTTGGTCACTCGCATTGAAGAGACTTAATTAACCTTAATGAGGACATCCTCTAGAAACTACACACAGACTGCTTCAAATAAATGCTTATCAGAAATCAAACATAAGAGTGCAATTCATCTAGCAAATTTAAAACAAACGAGTTTCTTCCCTGGTCTCAGAAATAAAGATTTCCCTTACCAAAATATACATAATATAACAAATAAGTGCATTTATAATTATATAAATAAGCGCCCTGCGCTATTTTCTTTAAGTAAATTTATAACCGAAGTTACTTATAAGGGATACGATTGAGATGTGGATGGGAGAACTGGTAGAAGATGTGTTTGGTCTACAGCTGTCACTAATGTGAGATGATAAACGTAGTGTAGAGGTTGGGAATAGTGTTGTTGGAGATGGTTTATGTTTATGATGAATGTCCCTATTGTAGAATTGTCTCTTCCCTCTCAGGGGCCGGTTGTCGGAGGTTGGTACAAAGTCCTTGATGGTCTTATTTCTGGAAGCAGTAAGTCTGTAGCCCTAAAGAAGATGCTAGTGGACCAGGTAAGAATGGATGATTCCTGTGATAAATAAACACAATGTTCTGGTCCTGGTGCCAGTAGCTTGTTGTGGAGATGGAGGAATAAGTCTTGTGCTGCTTGGGGTCTGGAGTAGGGATCGGTGCTGTGCTGCTAGGAGTCTGGAGTAGGAATCCAAGTGATGAGTGCTATAATATCTGGGGATACTGTTTGGATCAGGTAATCAGTGCTGTGCTGCTTGGGGTCTGAGTAGGGATCGGTGCTGTGCTGCTTGGGGTCTGGAGTAGGGATCGGTGCTGTGCTGCTTGGGGTCTGGAGTAGGGATCGGTGCTGTGCTGCTTGGGGTCTGGAGTAGGGATCGGTGCTGTGCTGCTTGGGGTCTGGAGTAGGGATCGGTGCTGTGCTGCTTGGGGTCTGGAGTAGGGATCGGTGCTGTGCTGCTTGGGGTCTGGAGTAGGGATCGGTGCTGTGCTGCTTGGGGTCTGGAGTAGGGATCGGTGCTGTGCTGCTTGGGGTCTGAGTAGGGATCGGTGCTGTGCTGCTTGGGGTCTGGAGTAGGGATCGGTGCTGTGCTGCTTGGGGTCTGGAGTAGGGATCGGTGCTGTGCTGCTTGGGGTCTCGAGTAGGGATCCAGGTGATCAGTGCTATAATATCTGGAGATACTGTTTGGATCAGGTAATCAGTGCTATACTACCTGGTTCTGGAGTAGGGATCAGTGCTGTGCTGCTTCGGTCTGGAGTAGGGATCAGATGTACTGTCTGGGTTATAGAGGAGGGATCACATGATCAGCGCTGTACTTTATCTGTTATAGGGTGGATTTGCCCCTTGTTTCCTCGGCTGCTTCCTGACCATTGTGGGATCATTGAATGGACTCTCTAAGGAGGAAATCTGGGACAAACTAAAGCGGGTGAGGCCTTATGTGGTGTACCAATAATGGACATTTGAGGTGGGGAGGGTGTAGATGGGACCTCACATTGTGTGTGTGCGGGGAGAGGACGCAGGGTGACGGGACCTCACATTGTGTGTGCGCGGGGAGAGGACGCGGGATGACTGGGCCACACACATTGTGTGTGTGCGGGGAGAACGCGCGGGATGACGGGACCTCACATTGTGTGTGCGAGGGGAGAGGGCGCGAGGGGACGGGACCTCACATTGTGTGTGCGAGGGGAGAGGGCGCGAGGGGACGGGACCTCACATTGTGTGTGCGCGGGAAGAGGACGCGGGATGACTGGGCCACACACATTGTGTGTGTGCGGGGAGAGGGCGCGGGGGGACGGGACCTCACATTGTGTGTGCGCGGGAAGAGGACGCGGGATGACTGGGCCACACACATTGTGTGTGTGCGGGGAGAGGGCGCGGGGGGACGGGACCTCACATTGTGTGTGCGCGGGGAGAGGGCACGGGGGTACGGGACCTCACATTGTGTGTGCGCGGGAAGAGGACGCGGGATGACTGGGCCACACACATTGTGTGTGTGCGGGGAGAGGGCGCGGGATGACTGGGCCACACACATTGTGTGTGTGCGGGGAGAGGGCGCGGGATGACTGGGCCACACACATTGTGTGTGTGCGGGGAGAGGGCGCGGGGGGACGGGACCACACATTGTGTGTGCGGGGGGAGAGGGCGCGGGGGGAGAGGGCGTGGGGGGACGGTACCACACATTGTGTATGGACAAGGGTTATGTGTCCTCATATGATATGTGGACAGTTGGGAGTGGAGATATGATCTTGGTACATATTACAGTCTAATCCACCCTCTAATATATGTCATGAGGGTCTGTGTATGTCTGACCGTCTCTCAGATCTCATTTGGAAGAAGTAATTGGTGTACAGACGAGCTGAGTATCTGACGCGATGATGACCTCACACTGACAACAATGTAACACGAGAACAATCGCTGTAAGATCAGGGTCAGCAGAAGCTATTACTTGTGCAAACATGTGGACCCTGCACGTCATTACATTACAGGGGAACATGGTATTAGCCCCGGCTATAAATACCTGGTAAACACAAGTTGTGTGCTGTTTATTCAGAGAATCCTATATATACATAATGACGTGTACAGAGCCCCTTTTAGTAACACCTGATATATAATGTTATATCGGACCACTTGTTGTCCTTATCTCGCTGCTTCTTCTGTAGTTATGAGGTCAGAAGAGGCACTCGGTGCTTAGATTCATTAATTATGAGAGATTTGCTGTAGATCCCAATGTCAAACTCTTTTGAGTCATCCTGTATCTGTCATAAAACAATTAGAGTGCAAGCTCTGTTGGGCAGGAAAGTGACAGCTTATTGATTTCAGCTCTCTACATTCTTATTACAGGATTATAAAGACGCTTTAATCACAAATTACTACGTAAGTTTATAGCATTATGTAGGTTTCTTTTTTTCTCTGTAAGACCCAATTCCTGATTACACCTTCTGTATAGTACAGTCTGATATCTATCCTCTCTGTACTGTGCTCCTGACTGCACCTCTGTGTCTCCCGTATGGTACGTCCTTCTCCTGTCTCTGTACTGTGCTCCTGACTGCACCTCTGTGTCTCCCGTATGGTACGTCCTCCTCCTGTCTCTGTACTGTGCTCCTGACTGCACCTCTGTGTCTCCCGTATGGTACGTCCTTCTCCTGTCTCTGTACTGTGCTCCTGACTGCACCTCTGTGTCTCCCGTATGGTACGTCCTTCTCCTGTCTCTGTGCTCCTGACTGCACCCCTGTGTCTCCCGTATGGTACGTCCTTCTCCTGTCTCTGTACTGTGCTCCTGACTGCACCTCTGTGTCTCCCGTATGGTACGTCCTCCTCCTGTCTCTGTACTGTGCTCCTGACTGCACCTCTGTGTCTCCCGTATGGTACGTCCTTCTCCTGTCTCTGTACTGTGCTCCTGACTGCACCCCTGTGTCTCCCGTATGGTACGTCCTTCTCCTGTCTCTGTACTGTGCTCCTGACTGCACCTCTGTGTCTCCCGTATGGTACGTCCTTCTCCTGTCTCTGTACTGTGCTCCTGACTGCACCTCTGTGTCTCCCGTATGGTACGTCCTCCTCCTGTCTCTGTACTGTGCTCCTGACTGCACCTCTGTGTCTCCCGTATGGTACGTCCTTCTCCTGTCTCTGTGCTCCTGACTGCACCTTTGTGTCTCCCGTATAGTACGTCCTTCTCCTGTCTCTGTACTGTGCTCCTGACTGCACCTCTGTGTCTCCCGTATGGTACGTCCTTCTCCTGTCTCTGTGCTGTGCTCCTGACTGCACCTCTGTGTCTCCTGTATGGTACGTCCTTCTCCTGTCTCTGTACTGTGCTCCTGACTGCACTTCTGTGTCTCCCGTATGGTACGTTCTTCTCCTGTCTCTGTACTGTGCTCCTGACTGCACCTCTGTGTCTCCCGTATGGTACGTCCTTCTCCAGTCTCTGTGCTGTGCTCCTGACTACACCTCTGTGTCTCCCGTATTGTACGTCCTTCTCCTGTCTCTGTACTGTGCTCCTGACTGCACCTCTGTGTCTCCAGTATGGTACGTCCTTCTCCTGTCTCTGTACTGTGCTCCTGACTGCACCTCTGTGTCTCCCGTATGGTACGTCCTTCTCCTGTCTCTGTGCTGTGCTCCTGACTGCACCTCTGTGTCTCCCGTATGGTACGTCCTTCTCCTGTCTCTGTGCTGTGCTCCTGACTGCACCTCTGTGTCTCCCGTATGGTACGTCCTTCTCCTGTCTCTGTGCTGTGCTCCTGACTGCACCTCTGTGTCTCCCGTATGGTACGTCCTTCTCCTGTCTCTGTGCTGTGCTCCTGACTGCACCTCTGTGTCTCCTGTATGGTACGTCCTTCTCCTGTCTCTGTGCTGTGCTCCTGACTGCACCTCTGTGTCTCCTGTATGGTACGTCCTTCTCCAGTCTCTGTGCTGTGCTCCTGACTACACCTCTGTGTCTCCCGTATTGTACGTCCTTCTCCTGTCTCTGTACTGTGCTCCTGACTGCACCTCTGTGTCTCCAGTATGGTACGTCCTTCTCCTGTCTCTGTACTGTGCTCCTGACTGCACCTCTGTGTCTCCCGTATGGTACGTCCTTCTCCTGTCTCTGTGCTGTGCTCCTGACTGCACCTCTGTGTCTCCCGTATGGTACGTCCTTCTCCTGTCTCTGTGCTGTGCTCCTGACTGCACCTCTGTGTCTCCCGTATGGTACGTCCTTCTCCTGTCTCTGTGCTGTGCTCCTGACTGCACCTCTGTGTCTCCCGTATGGTACGTTGTCCTCCTGTCTCTGTGCTCCTGACTGCACCTCTGTGTCTCCTGTATGGTACGTCCTTCTCCTGTCTCTGTGCTCCTGACTGCACCTCTGTGTCTCCCGTATGGTACGTCCTTCTCCTGTCTCTGTACTGTGCTCCTGACTGCACCTCTGTGTCTCCTGTATGGTACGTCCTTCTCCTGTCTCTGTGCTCCTGACTACACCTCTGTGTCTCCTGTATGGTACGTCCTTTTCCTGTCTCTGTACTGTGCTCCTGACTACACCTCTGTGTCTCCCGTATGGTACGTCCTTCTCCTGTCTCTGTACTGTGCTCCTGACTGCACCTCTGTGTCTCCCGTATGGTACGTCCTTCTCCTGTCTCTGTGCTCCTGACTACACCTCTGTGTCTCCCGTATGGTACGTCCTTCTCCTGTCTCTGTGCTCCTGACTACACCTCTGTGTCTCCCGTATGGTACGTCCTTCACCTGTCTCTGTACTGTGCTCCTGACTGCACCTCTGTGTCTCCCGTATGGTACGTCCTTCTCCTGTCTCTGTGCTCCTGACTACACCTCTGTGTCTCCTGTATGGTACGTCCTTCTCCTGTCTCTGTGCTCCTGACTGCACCTCTGTGTCTCCCGTATGGTACGTCCTTCTCCTGTCTCTGTGCTCCTGACTACACCTCTGTGTCTCCCGTATGGTACGTCCTTCTCCTGTCTCTGTACTGTGCTCCTGACTACACCTCTGTGTCTCCCGTATGGTACGTCCTTCTCCTGTCTCTGTGCTCCTGACTGCACCTCTGTGTCTCCCGTATGGTACGTCCTTCTCCTGTCTCTGTGCTCCTGACTACACCTCTGTGTCTCCCGTATGGTACGTCCTTCTCCTGTCTCTGTACTGTGCTCCTGACTACACCTCTGTGTCTCCCGTATGGTACGTCCTTCTCCTGTCTCTGTGCTGTGCTCCTGACTACAGCTCTGTGTCTCCCGTATGGTACGTCCTCCTCCTGTCTCTGTACTGTGCTCCTGACTACACCTCTGTGTCTCCCGTATGGTACGTCCTTCTCCTGTCTCTGTGCTCCTGACTACACCTCTGTGTCTCCCGTATGGTACGTCCTTCTCCTGTCTCTGTACTGTGCTCCTGACTGCACCTCTGTGTCTCCCGTATGGTACGTCCTTCTCCTGTCTCTGTACTGTGCTCCTGACTACACCTCTGTGTCTCCCGTATGGTACGTCCTTCTCCTGTCTCTGTGCTCCTGACTGCACCTCTGTGTCTCCCGTATGGTACGTCCTTCTCCTGTCTCTGTGCTCCTGACTACACCTCTGTGTCTCCCGTATGGTACGTCCTTCTCCTGCCTCTGTGCTCCTGACTACACCTCTGTGTCTGCCGTATGGTACGTCCTTCTCCTGTCTCTGTACTGTGCTCCTGACTACACCTCTGTGTCTCCCGTATGGTACGTCCTTCTCCTGCCTCTGTGCTCCTGACTACACCTCTGTGTCTCCCGTATGGTACGTCCTTCTCCTGTCTCTGTGCTCCTGACTACACCTCTGTGTCTCCTGTATGGTATGTCCTTCTCCTGTCTCTGTACTGTGCTCCTGACTGCACCTCTGTGTCTCCCGTATGGTACGTCCTCCTCCTGTCTCTGTGCTCCTGACTACACCTCTGTGTCTCCCGTATGGTATGTCCTTCTCCTGTCTCTGTACTGTGCTCCTGACTGCACCTCTGTGTCTCCCGTATGGTACGTCCTTCTCCTGTCTCTGTGCTCCTGACTGCACCTCTGTGTCTCCCGTATGGTATGTCCTTCTCCTGTCTCTGTGCTCCTGACTACAGCTCTGTGTCTCCCGTATGGTACGTCCTTCTCCTGTCTCTGTGCTCCTGACTGCACCTCTGTGTCTCCCGTATTGTACGTCCTTCTCCTGTCTCTGTACTGTGCTCCTGACTACACCTCTGTGTCTCCCGTATTGTACGTCCTTCTCCTGTCTCTGTACTGTGCTCCTGACTACACCCCTGTGTCTCCCGTATGGTACGTCCTTCTCCTGTCTCTGTGCTCCTGACTGCACCTCTGTGTCTCCCGTATGGTACGTCCTTCTCCTGTCTCTGTACTGTGCTCCTGACTGCACCCCTGTGTCTCCCGTATGGTACGTCCTCCTCCTGTCTCTGTGCTCCTGACTGCACCTCTGTGTCCCCCGTATGGTACGTCCTTCTCCTGTCTCTGTACTGTGCTCCTGACTGCACCCCTGTGTCTCCCGTATGGTACGTCCTCCTCCTGTCTCTGTGCTCCTGACTACACCCCTGTGTCTCCCGTATGGTACGTCCTTCTCCTGTCTCTGTGCTCCTGACTGCACCTCTGTGTCTCCCGTATGGTACGTCCTTCTCCTGTCTCTGTACTGTGCTCCTGACTGCACCTCTGTGTCCCCCGTATGGTACGTCCTTCTCCTGTCTCTGTACTGTGCTCCTGACTGCACCCCTGTGTCTCCCGTATGGTACGTCCTCCTCCTGTCTCTGTGCTCCTGACTGCACCTCTGTGTCCCCCGTATGGTACGTCCTTCTCCTGTCTCTGTACTGTGCTCCTGACTGCACCCCTGTGTCTCCCGTATGGTACGTCCTCCTCCTGTCTCTGTGCTCCTGACTACACCCCTGTGTCTCCCGTATGGTACGTCCTTCTCCTGTCTCTGTGCTCCTGACTGCACCTCTGTGTCTCCCGTATGGTACGTCCTTCTCCTGTCTCTGTACTGTGCTCCTGACTGCACCTCTGTGTCTCCCGTATGGTACGTCCTTCTCCTGTCTCTGTGCTCCTGACTACACCTCTGTGTCTCCCGTATGGTACGTCCTTCTCCTGTCTCTGTGCTCCTGACTGCACCTCTGTGTCTCCCGTATGGTACGTCCTTCTCCTGTCTCTGTACTGTGCTCCTGACTACACCTCTGTGTCTCCCGTATGGTACGTCCTTCTCCTGTCTCTGTGCTCCTGACTGCACCTCTGTGTCTCCTGTATGGTACGTCCTTCTCCTGTCTCTGTGCTCCTGACTGCACCTCTGTGTCTCCTGTATGGTACGTCCTTCTCCTGTCTCTGTGCTCCTGACTACAGCTCTGTGTCTCCCGTATGGTACGTCCTTCTCCTGTCTCTGTACTGTGCTCCTGACTACACCTCTATGTCTCCCGTATGGTACGTCCTTCTCCTGTCTCTGTGCTCCTGACTACACCTCTATGTCTCCCGTATGGTACGTCCTTCTCCTGTCTCTGTGCTCCTGACTGCACCTCTGTGTCTCCCGTATGGTACGTCCTTCTCCTGTCTCTGTGCTCCTGACTACACCTCTGTGTCTCCCGTATGGTACGTCCTTCTCCTGTCTCTGTACTGTGCTCCTGACTACACCTCTGTGTCTCCCGTATGGTACGTCCTTCTCCTGTCTCTGTGCTCCTGACTACAGCTCTGTGTCTCCCGTATGGTACGTCCTTCTCCTGTCTCTGTACTGTGCTCCTGACTACACCTCTGTGTCTCCCGTATGGTACGTCCTTCTCCTGTCTCTGTGCTCCTGACTACAGCTCTGTGTCTCCCGTATGGTACGTCCTTCTCCTGTCTCTGTACTGTGCTCCTGACTACACCTCTGTGTCTCCCGTATGGTACGTCCTTCTCCTGTCTCTGTGCTCCTGACTACACCTCTATGTCTCCCGTATGGTACGTCCTCCTCTTGTCTCTGTACTGTGCTCCTGACTACACCTCTGTGTCTCCCGTATGGTACGTCCTTCTCCTGTCTCTGTACTGTGCTCCTGACTACACCTCTGTGTCTCCCGTATGGTACGTCCTTCTCCTGTCTCTGTGCTCCTGACTACAGCTCTGTGTCTCCCGTATGGTACGTCCTTCTCCTGTCTCTGTACTGTGCTCCTGACTACACCTCTGTGTCTCCCGTATGGTACGTCCTTCTCCTGTCTCTGTGCTCCTGACTACACCTCTGTGTCTCCCGTATGGTACGTCCTTCTCCTGTCTCTGTACTGTGCTCCTGACTACACCTCTGTGTCTCCCGTATGGTACGTCCTTCTCCTGTCTCTGTGCTCCTGACTGCATCTCTGTGTCTCCCGTATGGTACGTCCTTCTCCTGTCTCTGTGCTCCTGACTGCACCTCTGTGTCTCCCGTATGGTACGTCCTTCTCCTGTCTCTGTACTGTGCTCCTGACTACACCTCTGTGTCTCCCGTATGGTACGTCCTTCTCCTGTCTCTGTGCTCCTGACTACACCTCTATGTCTCCCGTATGGTACGTCCTCCTCTTGTCTCTGTACTGTGCTCCTGACTGCACCTCTGTGTCTCCCGTATGGTACGTCCTTCTCCTGTCTCTGTGCTCCTGACTGCACCTCTGTGTCTCCCGTATGGTACGTCCTTCTCCTGTCTCTGTACTGTGCTCCTGACTGCACCCCTGTGTCTCCCGTATGGTACGTCCTTCTCCTGTCTCTGTGCTCCTGACTGCACCTCTGTGTCTCCCGTATGGTACGTCCTTCTCCTGTCTCTGTACTGTGCTCCTGACTACACCTCTATGTCTCCCGTATGGTACGTCCTTCTCCTGTCTCTGTACTGTGCTCCTGACTACACCTCTGTGTCTCCCGTATGGTACGTCCTTCTCCTGTCTCTGTGCTCCTGACTGCACCTCTGTGTCTCCCGTATGGTACGTCCTTCTCCTGTCTCTGTACTGTGCTCCTGACTACAGCTCTGTGTCTCCTGTATGGTACGTCCTTCTCCTGTCTCTGTACTGTGCTCCTGACTACATCTCTGTGTCTCCCGTATGGTACGTCCTCCTCCTGTCTCTGTACTGTGCTCCTGACTGCACCCCTGTGTCTCCCGTATGGTACGTCCTTCTCCTGTCTCTGTACTGTGCTCCTGACTACACCTCTGTGTCTCCCGTATGGTACGTCCTCCTCCTGTCTCTGTACTGTGCTCCTGACTGCACCTCTGTGTCTCCCGTATGGTACGTCCTTCTCCTGTCTCTGTACTGTGCTCCTGACTACACCTCTGTGTCTCCTGTATGGTACGTCCTTCTCCTGCCTCTGTGCTCCTGACTACACCTCTGTGTCTCCCGTATGGTACGTCCTTCTCCTGTCTCTGTACTGTGCTCCTGACTGCACCCCTGTGTCTCCCGTATGGTACGTCCTTCTCCTGTCTCTGTGCTCCTGACTACACCTCTATGTCCCCCGTATGGTACGTCCTTCTCCTGTCTCTGTGCTCCTGACTACACCTCTGTGTCTCCTGTATGGTACGTCCTTCTCCTGTCTCTGTACTGTGCTCCTGACTACACCTCTGTGTCTCCCGTATGGTACGTCCTTCTCCTGTCTCTGTGCTCCTGACTGCACCCCTGTGTCTCCCGTATGGTACGTCCTCCTCCTGTCTCTGTGCTCCTGACTGCACCTCTGTGTCTCCTGTATGGTACGTCCTTCTCCTGTCTCTGTGCTCCTGACTGCACCTCTGTGTCTCCTGTATGGTACGTCCTTCTCCTGTCTCTGTGCTCCTGACTGCACCTCTGTGTCTCCCGTATGGTACGTCCTTCTCCTGTCTCTGTGCTCCTGACTACACCTCTGTGTCTCCCGTATGGTACGTCCTTCTCCTGTCTCTGTACTGTGCTCCTGACTGCACCTCTGTGTCTCCTGTATGGTACGTCCTTCTCCTGTCTCTGTGCTCCTGACTACACCCCTGTGTCTCCCGTATGGTACGTCCTTCTCCTGTCTCTGTGCTCCTGACTACACCCCTGTGTCTCCCGTATGGTACGTCCTTCTCCTGTCTCTGTACTGTGCTCCTGACTGCACCTCTGTGTCTCCCGTATGGTACGTCCTTCTCCTGTCTCTGTGCTCCTGACTACACCTCTGTGTCTCCTGTATGGTATGTCCTTCTCCTGTCTCTGTACTGTGCTCCTGACTGCACCTCTGTGTCTCCCGTATGGTACGTCCTCCTCCTGTCTCTGTGCTCCTGACTGCACCTCTGTGTCTCCCGTATGGTACATCCTTCTCCTGTCTCTGTACTGTGCTCCTGACTACACCTCTGTGTCTCCCGTATGGTACGTCCTTCTCCTGTCTCTGTACTGTGCTCCTGACTGCACCCCTGTGTCTCCCGTATGGTACGTCCTTCTCCTGTCTCTGTGCTCCTGACTACACCCCTGTGTCTCCCGTATGGTACGTCCTTCTCCTGTCTCTGTACTGTGCTCCTGACTGCACCTCTGTGTCTCCCGTATGGTACGTCCTTCTCCTGTCTCTGTGCTCCTGACTACACCTCTGTGTCTCCTGTATGGTATGTCCTTCTCCTGTCTCTGTACTGTGCTCCTGACTGCACCTCTGTGTCTCCCGTATGGTACGTCCTCCTCCTGTCTCTGTGCTCCTGACTGCACCTCTGTGTCTCCCGTATGGTACATCCTTCTCCTGTCTCTGTACTGTGCTCCTGACTACACCTCTGTGTCTCCCGTATGGTACGTCCTTCTCCTGTCTCTGTACTGTGCTCCTGACTGCACCTCTGTGTCTCCCGTATGGTACGTCCTTCTCCTGTCTCTGTGCTCCTGACTACACCCCTGTGTCTCCCGTATGGTACGTCCTTCTCCTGTCTCTGTACTGTGCTCCTGACTGCACCTCTGTGTCTCCCGTATGGTACGTCCTTCTCCTGTCTCTGTGCTCCTGACTACACCTCTGTGTCTCCTGTATGGTATGTCCTTCTCCTGTCTCTGTACTGTGCTCCTGACTGCACCTCTGTGTCTCCCGTATGGTACGTCCTCCTCCTGTCTCTGTGCTCCTGACTGCACCTCTGTGTCTCCCGTATGGTACATCCTTCTCCTGTCTCTGTACTGTGCTCCTGACTACACCTCTGTGTCTCCCGTATGGTACATCCTTCTCCTGTCTCTGTACTGTGCTCCTGACTACACCTCTGTGTCTCCCGTATGGTACGTCCTCCTCCTGTCTCTGTGCTCCTGACTACACCTCTGTGTCTCACGTATGGTACGTCCTTCTCCTGTCTCTGTGCTCCTGACTGCACCCCTGTGTCTCCCGTATGGTACGTCCTTCTCCTGTCTCTGTACTGTGCTCCTGACTACACCTCTGTGTCTCCCGTATGGTACGTCCTTCTCCTGTCTCTGTACTGTGCTCCTGACTACACCTCTGTGTCTCCCGTATGGTACGTCCTTCTCCTGTCTCTGTACTGTGCTCCTGACTGCACCTCTGTGTCTCCCGTATGGTACGTCCTTCTCCTGTCTCTGTACTGTGCTCCTGACTGCACCTCTGTGTCTCCCGTATGGTACGTCCTTCTCCTGTCTCTGTGCTCCTGACTGCACCTCTGTGTCTCCCGTATGGTACGTCCTCCTCCTGTCTCTGTACTGTGCTCCTGACTGCACCTCTGTGTCTCCCGTATGGTACGTCCTTCTCCTGTCTCTGTACTGTGCTCCTGACTGCACCTCTGTATCTCCCGTATGGTACGTCCTTCTCCTGTCTCTGTGCTCCTGACTACACCCCTGTGTCTCCCGTATGGTACGTCCTTCTCCTGTCTCTGTACTGTGCTCCTGACTGCACCTCTGTGTCTCCCGTATGGTACGTCCTTCTCCTGTCTCTGTGCTCCTGACTACACCTCTGTGTCTCCTGTATGGTATGTCCTTCTCCTGTCTCTGTACTGTGCTCCTGACTGCACCTCTGTGTCTCCCGTATGGTACGTCCTCCTCCTGTCTCTGTGCTCCTGACTGCACCTCTGTGTCTCCCGTATGGTACATCCTTCTCCTGTCTCTGTACTGTGCTCCTGACTACACCTCTGTGTCTCCCGTATGGTACGTCCTTCTCCTGTCTCTGTACTGTGCTCCTGACTGCACCTCTGTGTCTCCCGTATGGTACGTCCTTCTCCTGTCTCTGTGCTCCTGACTACACCCCTGTGTCTCCCGTATGGTACGTCCTTCTCCTGTCTCTGTACTGTGCTCCTGACTGCACCTCTGTGTCTCCCGTATGGTACGTCCTTCTCCTGTCTCTGTGCTCCTGACTACACCTCTGTGTCTCCTGTATGGTATGTCCTTCTCCTGTCTCTGTACTGTGCTCCTGACTGCACCTCTGTGTCTCCCGTATGGTACGTCCTCCTCCTGTCTCTGTGCTCCTGACTGCACCTCTGTGTCTCCCGTATGGTACATCCTTCTCCTGTCTCTGTACTGTGCTCCTGACTACACCTCTGTGTCTCCCGTATGGTACATCCTTCTCCTGTCTCTGTACTGTGCTCCTGACTACACCTCTGTGTCTCCCGTATGGTACGTCCTCCTCCTGTCTCTGTGCTCCTGACTACACCTCTGTGTCTCACGTATGGTACGTCCTTCTCCTGTCTCTGTGCTCCTGACTGCACCCCTGTGTCTCCCGTATGGTACGTCCTTCTCCTGTCTCTGTACTGTGCTCCTGACTACACCTCTGTGTCTCCCGTATGGTACGTCCTTCTCCTGTCTCTGTACTGTGCTCCTGACTGCACCTCTGTGTCTCCCGTATGGTACGTCCTTCTCCTGTCTCTGTACTGTGCTCCTGACTGCACCTCTGTGTCTCCCGTATGGTACGTCCTTCTCCTGTCTCTGTGCTCCTGACTACACCTCTGTGTCTCCCGTATGGTACGTCCTTCTCCTGTCTCTGTACTGTGCTCCTGACTGCACCTCTGTGTCTCCCGTATGGTACGTCCTTCTCCTGTCTCTGTGCTCCTGACTGCACCTCTGTGTCTCCCGTATGGTACGTCCTTCTCCTGTCTCTGTGCTCCTGACTGCACCTCTGTGTCCCCTATATGGTACGTCCTCCTCCTGTCTCTGTACTGTGCTCCTGACTGCACCTCTGTGTCTCCCGTATGGTACGTCCTTCTCCTGTCTCTGTGCTCCTGACTACACCTCTGTGTCTCCCGTATGGTACGTCCTTCTCCTGTCTCTGTACTGTGCTCCTGACTGCACCTCTGTGTCTCCCGTATGGTACGTCCTTCTCCTGTCTCTGTGCTCTTGACTACACCTCTGTGTCTCCCGTATGGTACGTCCTTCTCCTGTCTCTGTGCTCCTGACTGCACCTCTGTGTCTCCCGTATGGTACGTCCTTCTCCTGTCTCTGTACTGTGCTCCTGACTGCACCCCTGTGTCTCCCGTATGGTACGTCCTTCTCCTGTCTCTGTACTGTGCTCCTGACTGCACCTCTGTGTCTCCTGTATGGTACGTCCTTCTCCTGTCTCTGTGCTCCTGACTGCACCTCTGTGTCTCCCGTATGGTACGTCCTTCTCCTGTCTCTGTACTGTGCTCCTGACTGCACCTCTGTGTCTCCCGTATGGTACGTCCTTCTCCTGTCTCTGTACTGTGCTCCTGACTACACCTCTGTGTCTCCCGTATGGTACGTCCTTCTCCTGTCTCTGTACTGTGCTCCTGACTGCACCTCTGTGTCTCCCGTATGGTATGTCCTTCTCCTGTCTCTGTACTGTGCTCCTGACTACACCTCTGTGTCTCCCGTATGGTACGTCCTTCTCCTGTCTCTGTACTGTGCTCCTGACTGCACCTCTGTGTCTCCCGTATGGTACGTCCTTCTCCTGTCTCTGTACTGTGCTCCTGACTACACCTCTGTGTCTCCCGTATGGTACATCCTTCTCCTGTCTCTGTACTGTGCTCCTGACTACACCTCTGTGTCTCCCGTATGGTACGTCCTCCTCCTGTCTCTGTGCTCCTGACTACACCTCTGTGTCTCACGTATGGTACGTCCTTCTCCTGTCTCTGTGCTCCTGACTGCACCCCTGTGTCTCCCGTATGGTACGTCCTTCTCCTGTCTCTGTGCTCCTGACTGCACCCCTGTGTCTCCCGTATGGTATGTCCTTCTCCTGTCTCTGTACTGTGCTCCTGACTACACCTCTGTGTCTCCCGTATGGTACGTCCTTCTCCTGTCTCTGTACTGTGCTCCTGACTGCACCTCTGTGTCTCCCGTATGGTACGTCCTTCTCCTGTCTCTGTACTGTGCTCCTGACTGCACCTCTGTGTCTCCCGTATGGTACGTCCTTCTCCTGTCTCTGTGCTCCTGACTACACCTCTGTGTCTCCCGTATGGTACGTCCTTCTCCTGTCTCTGTACTGTGCTCCTGACTGCACCTCTGTGTCTCCCGTATGGTACGTCCTTCTCCTGTCTCTGTGCTCCTGACTGCAGCTCTGTGTCTCCCGTATGGTACGTCCTTCTCCTGTCTCTGTGCTCCTGACTACAGCTCTGTGTCTCCCGTATGGTACGTCCTTCTCCTGCCTCTGTACTGTAATTTGTCTTCTTACTTTTACATTTTGGCTTCTTATAGATTTGGCCGGCGGTGCAGCTGGCAAATTTTTACTTCATCCCTCTATATCACAGGTATGTGACCTCTACTAGCCCTGAGACCGAGAACCGTAATACGTGTTCCAGGACGGATGGGTCCAGAAGACATCTGTAATGTCACATTTCTTCTTCATCTGTTATGTTTTTTGTTTTTTTAAGTGTGCGGTGGGAGTAGAATAACCTATAGCCAATCAGATAATTTGTATACGACCAGCAGCACAGATTATTTCAGGAGCCGTTCTGTGAGCAGTCCACTCATATGGTTGTGTTAATTAGCACAGAGGTTTTCCAGAAATCATAGAAAATTAGTTTAAAACCAATAATTATATCTATTACAATAACTCTAATTGCTCTTTTTGGGACCTACCCTCTATGTGACTGCCGATGGGTGACACGGGACGCCTTTCCTGCCTCTTACACTGAGGTATCGGCTGAAATTCTCTGCATTGCAGTCAGGAAAACTGTGACCCTTTATCTGTGGCAGAACTGAAGCCCGATCAGATTCCAGGCTATGCCTCAGCAGCTGCTAGTCAGGGTCTCGGCGTCCTGCTGTAGATTGTACTGGTACTTGTGGTGTTCTGGTTATCCCCGGTGATTTCTCTGTGTTGTCTCTCCTGCTGGCAGGCTGGCCGTGGTGCAGTGTGTCGCTGTTATCTGGAACTCTTATCTCTCCTGGAAGGCCAACCAGGCCTGACCCAGGGATCTGCGCTACAGACTCCTCTCTACTGGACTCCAGCTGGGTACACACTACAGAAAGTTACTGCAGATGCCATTTCTGTTACACTTTTACCAACGATCAGCAGCCGATCCCTGTGTACACACTATAGACTCTTTACCATCAGATCTGTGCTCTTCTGTCATAACCATCGGCTGAAACGATTGTGACTGCGTGGAGATCTCTGGACACTGCTGGTAACGGGTGATTACTCTTTGTCATATTTACCAATATCATGAATTTTAGGAAGTTTGTAAAATGGAATGAAATTCTACGAGGCTTTGGTTTGATAACACATGATCGTGAGAGCGTGCGTACACACTGATGCAATATTTTACCAAATGGACATTTATCGGGGCACGATAACTGGATGAAAACCTGTAGTGTGTATCCAGCTTTACTGCTTCCATATCCACCTTTCTGAATTGTGGATATAAACTCCTTATTTGATTTTACCTCAAGTGTAATAGAAATGTCCCATGTGGAATGAAGGATCTATAATCCGCCCTGCCACAATGTGATATGGTAAATGGATCAATTGTAACAGATCAGGTACTAGGAACCTGGACCAAGCTCTTACCCCCATGAAGAACATGGCGTGTTATCTATGATCCAGTCTGTGGAATCAGTATTATTGTCTGGAATCGTGGCTCCATAGTCTATAGTTAAGTGCCTTCCTCGGTGGTCACAATCCAGTTTTACTCCCTTTTACTGTTTTCTTATTTGTACTAATTTATCTGTTGTTGTGGAGTCACCTGAGCTGAAACAAAGAGAGGTTTAAAATGTGTCTATTGTGCAACCACCACTGAAATCCCACTTCTAACACCACCTCTCTGGGCAGCAACCTCCGACACCACCCTCATTGTGTGTCCTTCAGGGTCCGGCTCTCCTGGATCCATCTCAGGAAACATATTATTTGTTGGATGTGATATTAAAGTTATATATTCTGCATAACGGACTCCGTCTCGTTGTAAAGTGGGCCATATTACACGCACATGCGCAACTCTCTTAATTTATGTAACCGGTATTACACATCAGCGCACATTTGTAATAATACCAGCAATCCTCTACCTCCAGTGCCTAGTTGGTGGAGATTTCCCTGTGACTATCATTGGCAGAAGTCATTGATATTGGAATACACCTCAGAGAGGTCAGCTCCCATTGGCTCTCTTCAGCCACATCTTCTGGAAATATGTGTAATGTTTCTTCGTAATAGATCTTTATTATCCTCTATGTGGAATGTTTATAGAAATAGTGGATCAGTTTGGGGGCCATTAAGCATGTAGAATAGTTGCTGTGGCGATGTCTACACACGTGATCACCCCACATTGATACGTCTTCCATATCACAAGTAGATGGACGGAGACTTTACTGCAGGCAAATAAAATATTTTATTAAAACCTAACTCTGGAAAAGTGTCAGTAAATCATTTAGCAAATTAATACATTTAGAAATTGTACAATTGTGATTATGATATAGAATGACAGTAATTATTTAGTAGTGGTTTATAGATCAGTATAACGCACGATTTTTCCATCAGTAATCTGTCTGCATTGTATCTCTAGGCGCCTGTTTTACAGATGTTCCTCGGTCCGAGAGATAACTTTGTAGAGTTTTTTTTTTGGCACCTTACACATAAATATTGACAATCAGACAAGGAGCTTGAATGGCAGAGTCCTTCATCCAAGACCGTTCTTCAGGAGCGTAACCTTTTCAGCCCACAAGGTATTAAAGGCATCCATAGGAAATGTTAGGATCCAGAATTTGTTTTATTTCACCACCTTGGTGATCTTCAGCAATGACAGGATTAGCTGGAGGTCTGTGAGATAAACACGGAGTGATAGGTAAAGGTTTTATCACACAGATGTGAAATACACTTGGAAGGTGTTAGGTGAATCCTGCAGACTTTCTCTCTAACAGAACCTGAACGGGACCAATGATTCTCACTACCAATCTGAAAGAAGAAGCTTTTACTGTATTATGTTTTGTGGACAACCAGGAAGAATAGCGTAGACTGCTCACAGCGTTTGTCAGCAAAGATACTCTAAGGGTTGGTAGCTTTAATTAAAAAGCCAGTAAGGCAGAAACACAAGGTAAAATCAGCAGCCTTGGAGTCAAAAGGGATAACACAGAGATTCTGAGATACTGACTGTAAACTATGAGCACAAGGTAGAGTGCAAATGATTATATAAATGAACACTTTGTAGATACTGTTCCAGTGTCTGGTTTACAATTTCTTTCAGCGTAACCGTTGGTCTGAGAGTGATCGGGTGAAGAGAACACTGTTTATTACCCACATTGACACAAAATGGACTCCACGATCAGTAGGCAATGCCTTGAAGATAACACAATCTCTTTAGCTAGAAAGAGCAGCAAGTAAAGAAGGATTAGTGACTCCTGATAACGTGACATTTTAGAGAACTGGTCCACCACAGCCAAAATAATTGTATTTCCTTTAAAGGATGTTAAGTCTGTAATAATGTTCATTGAAAGGTGAGTGATAGGACCGGATGGCACTGATATAGTGATGATCCTGCAGGTGATTGACGGGGATTATTTTGTGTAAAATATGACAACCTCGCCCATGTCAGTTTTGTTTTTCTGACTTTGGCCACCAGAAATGTCTAGTAATGTCTTTGCCAAAGTTCTTGAGGGATGAACTTTTTTCCTGCAGGGTGTTGATGACAGAAGTTGAGTTAGCGGGTTACATACAGGCATAGTGTGTACTAAATAAAATGGCTCAATTCTCGTTCTAAAGAAATTTGGTCTTTTCAGATTTAAGGAAAAGCTTTTCTTGCCTGACTCGGATTACAGGACCGACCTCCACATTAGACACGTCCTCTCCCTGGGGGGGGCTCGATTTCACTTTTGCAAAGGAAATTAACTTTGCGTGAGAAACTATGGACTTTGCATCTTCATCGAAACGCGTCACTTCTTTTTATTTACAAGTTTTTGGTTGAAAATCTTTTTCCAGACCTACCTAGTTTCACCAACGCTTGGGAGGCCGACTTGTAGACTTCACCGTGAGAACCAATAGGCCGATATATTCTAACCCACCCACTGCAGTTCTAACAGTGTCTCTGTCATGGATCCCAATTTAATGTTCATCATCAACATTTATCTATATAGCGCCAACAAGTTCCGTAGCGCTTTACAATGTTTTAGCTCTTTGATACCACTGTACAGGCCAAATGTCTAAAATGTTTCCAGAGATTTCAGGCTTATGGTTGAAGTACCAGTACCCGGAGCTGTGGCACATTTGGTAGGATTGTCCCTCAGTTGTGCCTTGTTGCGGAGGATTCTAAAGTCCGCGGAGGCGATGGCGCATGTGGCGTTTTATAAAAAGTCCTTACTGAGACGTTATAAAAATGCTACGATGGCAGTATTGACCAAACATTTGTGAAAACCCTCCAGTCCCTCCCTGAAGGATTGGTTCAATAGACTGGTCTCCTATATGGGTAATGTCACAATGCCTGTCGAGGATTAAGGAGTACATACGATTATGGAGAAGGTGGCACGAAACTTTGTAAATGGCCGTATGTTTGGTCTCGACACTGAAGTGCTGCTATGATGAGAGAGATTATTTAATTGGCAATGTAAAAACATGACCATGTTATAGTATCCAGTAATGCATGTTTTTGTCCACGTCCATTTAAATTTGGTCTTTACAGCAGGTAGTTGTGTAAGCAGAGGACCTGGGGGTGTAGACATGGGAGAAATAGTAAGAGCTGTCATTATTGCTGTGTGTGTTTGAAGCCTGAACCTTATTCGTTACCTCCAGCATAGTGAGGGGACAAAATGAAGGTATCGGAGGTTGATCCCGATGGATAGCGCCATCATAGGGAGGGCATCGCTGGAGAGGGGTCTTCGTAGTCTTCCTGCTCTCTGCGCGAGCAGGTCAGAACCCAGAGTTGTCATTAGAGAACAAGTCCTCTTTATCGGAGACGCTGTCCCCACGTGATTAATAGTAAGTTGTCCCGTTACGTAATCTGTCTGCGGAGTATGGTAAATAGGCCGTGTGTTATACGGCTGTGCCGTCTCTTTGAGGGACTGTCCGATATCTTTATTGGGACCAGTTTCCTGTCACTGTCGTGGGAGGAAAGTTCTCTGCTGATTCTTTACATAATAACATTCAGTTTTTCGCACAAACAAGAGGTTTCCTTCAAAGAGCAGCCGGCAGCTTGTATAAGATCTATTTACACACAGCGTCTACTGGCCAGATTCTCAACCACAGCGGCCTTTGTGCTGCCAATGATACTGCCAGGGTACCAGCTGCCAAATTAGAAGTCTCTACGGGGCCTCAGAGCTATAATAATACAGATTACGTTCGGTCTACGCTGGCAGAATGAGGTCTCTTTTGTTCCTGAAGGACGTGCTAATTCTATGTTGTTTATCCACAGTTTCATGTTTTTAGACAGCATAGTAATATCAATAATAGAGGTATAATACCTCCGTTCATGGGGTCTCTCAGAAAGACCCCTCATCAACAGCAAGTTTCATTTTTCTAGGCACTCAAGTTTTCGGTAGTGCCCTACAAAATGAGAACCCCGTTTATATATGTTACTAGTATGAAAATATCTTGTTATTTATTTTGTTTTTGAAATCCATCACAATAACATTGTATATAAATGTTGGAAATATAATTATGAGCATTTCACCCACTGAAAACCAGTTTTATTTAAGTGTAATTGACAGGGTTAATATCTTTATCAGGAAGAAATCATTGATGAACTAATAACCACTGACCGGCATAAGGGACAGCTAAAGAACCTGCCCCCCCATCCCCTATGTAATAGGAGCGATGCTTCTGCCACTCATCCACAACCCACCAATGAGAAGACGGCCTGTACAGAGCATTGGAAGGAGACACTCCTGTCTATCACTTGGGAGCTGGAGACAAACCCTACGTCCGGATCCACCACACTGAGGAGCAGTAAAGAGATAGTGGAAAAAGGGAGGAGCAGAAGTAGATGGAGAGTATCGTATAGGCAGATAGCGAGGAGAGAGGGAGGAGCGGAAATAGGGAGTAACGTATAGGTAGAGAGCGCGGAAGGAGGGAGGAGCAGAAGTAGAGGGAGAGTATTGTATAGGCAGAGAGCGAGGAGAGAGGGAGGAGCGGAAATAGATGGAGAGTATCGTATAGACAGACAGCGAGGAGAGAGGGAGGAGCGGAAATAGAGAGTAACGTATAGGTAGAGAGCGCGGAGAGAGGGAGGAGCGGAAATAGATGGAGAGTATTGTATAGGCAGAGAGCGAGGAGAGAGGGAGGAGCGGAAATAGGGAGTAACGTATAGGTAGAGAGCGCGGAAGGAGGGAGGAGCAGAAGTAGATGAAGAGTATCGTATAGGCAGACAGCGAGGAGAGAGGGAGGAGCAGAAATAGGGAGTAACGTATAGGTAGAGAGAGGGAGGAGCGGAAATAGATGGAGAGTATCGTATAGACAGACAGCGAGGAGAGAGGGAGGAGCGGAAATAGAGAGTAACGTATAGGTAGAGAGAGCGGAGAGAAGGAGGAGCGGAAATAGATGGAGAGTATCGTATAGGCGGAGAGTGGGAGGAGCGGAAATAGATGGAGAGTATTGTATAGGCAGACAGCGAGGAGAGAGGGAGGAGCGGAAATAGATGGAGAGTATCGTATAGGGAGAGAGGGAGGAGCAGAAATAGAGAGTAACGTATAGGTAGAGAGCACGGAGAGAGGGAGGAGCGGAAATAGATGGAGAGTATTGTATAGGCGGAGAGAGGGAGGAGCAGAAATAGAGAGTAACGTATAGGTAGAGAGCATGGAGAGAGGGAGGAGCGGAAATAGATGGAGAGTATTGTATAGGCGGAGAGAGGGAGGAGCGGAAATAGAGAGTAACGTATAGGTAAAGAGCGCGGAGAGAGGGAGGAGCGGAAATAGATGGAGAGTATTGTATAGGCGGAGAGAGGGAGGAGCGGAAATAGAGAGTAACGTATAGGTAAAGAGCGCGGAGAGAGGGAGGAGCGGAAATAGATGGAGAGTATTGTATAGGCGGAGAGAGGGAGGAGCAGAAATAGAGAGTAACGTATAGGTAAAGAGCGCGGAGAGAGGGAGGAGCGGAAATAGATGGAGAGTATTGTATAGGCGGAGAGAGGGAGGAGCGGAAATAGAGAGTAACGTATAGGTAAAGAGCGCGGAGAGAGGGAGGAGCGGAAATAGATGGAGAGTATCATATAGGCGGAGAGAGGGAGGAGCGGAAATAGAGAGTAACGTATAGGTAAAGAGCGCGGAGAGAGGGAGGAGCGGAAATAGATGGAGAGTATTGTATAGGCGGAGAGAGGGAGGAGCGGAAATAGAGAGTAACGTATAGGTAAAGAGCGCGGAGAGAGGGAGGAGCGGAAATAGATGGAGAGTATTGTATAGGCGGAGAGAGGGAGGAGCGGAAATAGAGAGTAACGTATAGGTAAAGAGCGCGGAGAGAGGGAGGAGCGGAAATAGATGGAGAGTATCGTATAGGCGGAGAGAGGGAGGAGCGGAAATAGAGAGTAACGTATAGGTAAAGAGCGCGGAGAGAGGGAGGAGCGGAAATAGATGGAGAGTATTGTATAGGCGGAGAGAGGGAGGAGCGGAAATAGAGAGTAACGTATAGGTAAAGAGCGCGGAGAGAGGGAGGAGCGGAAATAGATGGAGAGTATTGTATAGGCGGAGAGAGGGAGGAGCGGAAATAGAGAGTAACGTATAGGTAAAGAGCGCGGAGAGAGGGAGGAGCGGAAATAGATGGAGAGTATTGTATAGGCGGAGAGAGGGAGGAGCAGAAATAGAGAGTAACGTATAGGTAAAGAGCGCGGAGAGAGGGAGGAGCGGAAATAGATGGAGAGTATTGTATAGGCGGAGAGAGGGAGGAGCGGAAATAGAGAGTAACGTATAGGTAAAGAGCGCGGAGAGAGGGAGGAGCGGAAATAGATGGAGAGTATCGTATAGGCAGAGAGCGAGGAGAGAGGGAGGAGCAGAAATAGAGAGTAACGTATAGGTAGAGAGCGCGGAGAGAAGGAGGAGCGGAAATAGATGGAGAGTATCGTATAGGTAGAGAGCGCGGAGAGAGGGAGGAGCGGAAATAGATGGAGAGTAACGTATAGGTAGAGAGTAACGGAGAGAGGGAGGAGCGGAAATAGATGGAGAGTATCGTATAGGGAGAGAGGGAGGAGCGGAAATAGATGGAGAGTATCGTATAGGCAGAGAGGGAGGAGTGTGAGAGAGGAAAATAAATATTGGGGGAGAGACACTACTTATTAGGTCACAGAGAGGGGTGTGAGAGACATAGGTCAGTGACCGGGGAGTGTGCAGAGATTTATAAAAAAGGAAATAAGTGATTAATTGAGCAGGAAGAGACAGAGAGGTTAGGGATCTGCGGCAGCAGAGACACCAACTCCTAGAACTACTACAGGATAGACAGCACCTGCGACTAATTCTGGATCCAAGTCTGGGGGTAAATATATTTGTAGCTGGATCACTGTATAAATGTATTTAAAATAGTGGCACAGAGAGCCGATGTATGTATTTGCAAACGTACTGATTTTGTATTGGAAATGTATTTATTTGAGGGTGTGTGCTACGTAGGAGGAAATTTGTTCTTGTAACCTTTTGTGAGGGAAATACAACGCTAATTACGCCTTATTACCTGAGAGTGACCAACACATATTTTTAGCCTGAATACACAGCAGGGGATTGTTACCTTCTATCCTGTGTTTTCTGTCCTGTTAAATAGATAGTGGAACTATTTGATGTGATTTATTGTAACATCAGGTAAGTTTGGAAATCACAGATTGATGTCAACTTTGTTAAGTTTAAATTGCGTTAAATCCAAGTTTAGAGAACATATCACAACCTGATGCTAAACATTGGATGTAATATCTCAGACTTTGGGGTGCCATCTAGGAGCAAGGGGCGGGTTCACCCCCTGTCAACATGTGTCAGAAACAGTATATAAAGAGCCCTGTTCACCATGTAATGTATCTGTAACTTCTGGATGATCTCTGGTACCTCCAACTTGTGTGAGCAATAAAATATCACTGTATGAAGATTCTGCCTGATGTGACCAACTGATAAGAGCTTACACTCTAATCCATTCCCTGGCTGTCCTGTATTGAACCCAACGTCTCTGTGTTATCGCTCTGCCCACTACCCAGCAGTCCTGATCCATAGTAAGCGGTCAGGAGATACCAGCCAGCCCACAGCAAAGAGGCGCTGCAGCAGCTCTACCAGGTACTGCAGAAGTAAGGGGTTCTGGGTACTGCAAAGGAGCCTGGTGGTGGCAGCCGAATTATCCTTCCAACTATTGTGCAGTTGGCGTTCCCAGTCAGCGAGTGTCTAGTGGGAGGTGACACCAGCAGGAGTGGTCAGTAACAGTCGGTTACTGACGATAAGATGAGAACCCAGGTAAAGTGTGTAAGATGCCCCCCAGGAACGGGTAGCAAAGTAATCCCATCTGCTCACAGTATTAAACTAATTTTTTCAAAACACCTGATATTGGTGCAATGAATTCATGACTGGTTCATAACTGTATTGGGATATACTGGGAATCAGAGGAGGGGTAACAATGTATGTGATATAAAAGCATAAAGATTACTTTGTATTAAAGTGTTGAAGAAAAAACAGGCCCTTTGGGTGACCATAGAAACGGGGGACAAGTCTGTTCTTCGTACTGGGGTGATCTATAGATCACCAGGTCAGGAAGAGGAACTGGACAGGAACTTACTGCAGAACATCAGTAAAATGGCATTAAAAGGAGGTAATAATCATGGGAGACTTTAACCTACCTGATGTGACCTAGGAGGGGTCTTCTGCACGTCCCCCTAGAAGTAGGGACATTCTGGAGTCCTTGCACAGAGCATCCCTCAAGCACATGGTGAGAGGCCACTTGTAAAGATGCAATATTAGACTGACTTCTTACAAATGGTGACAGAATATCTGATGTATATGTGGGTGAGAAACATCAAGCAGTATGGTTTAGTATAAAGACAGAGACCGACTCATACCACACAAAAACAAAGGTCACAGTTAAGTTACAGGTATACTCATAAAAATGAAGTAGATACAAGTACATTACAGAGGAGAAGGTCCTAACAGAGCTCTCAAAACTGAAAGTGGATAAATCAATGGTTCTAGATGGGATTCATCCAACGAAACTAAAAGAGCTTAAAGGGAGCTGGTAACATCATTAATAGAATTATTCAATCAGTCACTAACTACAGGAGTAATTCCTGAGGACTGGAGAAGAGTGAATGTAGTCCTACTGCACAAAGTGGAAGCAAGGAAGAGACAACTACAGACCAGTGAGTCACACATCAGTAGTAGGGAAATTGGTGGAAACCCTCTTAAAGGAAAGAGTTGTAGAATATCTCAAATCCAGTAACTTACAGGATCCCAAGCAGCATGGATCTACTGGGGGGAGATCGTGTCAAGGAAATCTTATTGAGGTTTTTGACTGGGTGACAAAAGTATTAGATCAAGAAGGGGCTGTAGATGTAGATTATCTATATCTCAGTAACTTTTGACACTGTCCCATATCGCAAACTGTTGGGATTGGATTCTAAGATGATTTAATGGATAAGATCCTGGTTGCAGGATAGAAAATAGAGAGTTATAGTAAATGGAGACATTCACAGGAGGGAAAGGTTACCAGGACCCCAAGGATCTGTACTTGGACCAGTGCTTTTAAATATCTTTATTGGTGACACTGCAAATGGTATTGAAGGGAAAGTCAGTCTTACTGCAGATGACGCAAAGATATACAACAGGGTAGAGACACCAGGAGGGGTAAAACACATGATTGATGATCTAGATAGACTACAGGAATGGTCAAGAGAGTGGCAGCTACAGTTTAATGCCAAAAAATGCAAAATCATGCACTTGGGTCATGACCGGGGAGCAGAGGAGTCTTACAGCACAATACAGGGCAGGGGGGTTATAGACCCCAATCACAAGAGCTGGTACTTTATGTACGAGTTCAGCCAGAAGTAATAGGACTCTGCAGTAGTTTGTCCTCCCTGAGGTCAGACCCCATGTTACAAGGTTAAAGGCAATATTTTATTCCTTTGCGGCTTCATCTTCAGTTATATTACCTTATGTTACAGATAATTATTAAGGTTTGTCCCGTATTATAGCCTCAGGGTCTCAGAGCCCCCAATGTATGAGAATAATTCTGACATCTATATCCCCTGTTGGATGTAATAAGAGACCAATTCACTGGCAGAGCAATGTACACTAGTATTCAGCCACACCTGTTAACTGTTGAAAAAATGGTCGTTCTGAAGAGCTCAGTGACACCAAGCGTGGTACTGTGATAGGATGTGCGGTACTGTGATAGGATGTGTGGTACAGTGATAGGATGCCACCTTTGTAATAAGACGGTCCATGAAATTTCATCCCTGACGGATATTTCACGGTCAACTGTAAGTGATATTATTAGAAAGTGGAAGCGTTTAGGAACAACAACAACTCAGCCATGAAGCAGAAGACCACGTAAAATCACAGAGCGAGGTCAACGACTGCTAAGGTGCATGGTCTGTAAACGTCGCCAACGCTCTGCTGATTCCATAGCTGAAGAGTTCTGAACTTCCATTGGCAATATAAGCACAAAAACTGTGCGGTGGGAGCTTAATGGAATTGGTTTCCATGGCCGAGCAGCTGCATGCAGCCTCACATCACCAAGACCAATGCCAAGCGTTGGATGGAGTGTAAAGCACACGACAGTGGACTCTGGAGAAGTGTAAACGTGTTCTGTGGAGTGACGAATCACGATTCTCTGTATGGCAATCAGATGGGCGAGTCTGGGTTTGGTGAATGCCGGGAGAACATTACCTGCCTGACTGCATTATGCCAACTGTGAAGTTTGGTGGAGGAGGGATAATGGTATGGGGCTATTTTTCAGGGTTTGGGCTAGGTCCCTTATTTCCAGTCAAGGGCAGTCTTAATGCTTCAGCATGCTATTGTCCAAAAGTCATTTTGGACAATGTTATGCTTCCAACTTTGTGGTTACGGTTTGGGGAAGGCCCTTTTCTATTTCAACATGACTGTGCACCAGTGCACAAAGCAAGGACTACAAAGACATGGTTGGATGAGTTCGGTGTGGAAGAACTTGACTGGGCCGCACAGAGCTCTGAGCTCAACCCCATCGAACACCTTTGGGATGAACTGGAACGGAGATTGAGAGGAACTTAAAGCTGTATCTCAGATACTGAGTAGTTTTCTTCTCAACGGACATAACCATGAGATATTATTGTCTAACACGATTATATCTGTATAACTATCTATCTACATATATATAGGGAATGTCCTACGCGAGAGCAGCGTACACTTAGAACGCGGGATTCAGAGAGGAATGCAACCGTAACTTGTGACTGTATAAATCGCAGGCATAAGAAGTTGCAGGTGTGAATACTTGCGGTGTTGAGCATGCGCAGTGTAAATAGATGCAGATATTCGCTACGCCAACGGGCCTACGTCTCATCCTGAATCAGGCCCAGAGTCTCCGCAGACCGGGAATGACAAGAGAAACACTTGAGCCAAACGCACTTTAACAAATACGTTTGCGCCCACATTCAGTAAACACCTTCAAGGGTTACGTTTTGTGCTGCAGTACCTGGATCGGGAATTGGATCTTTTGGGGGAGTGTCCTGAGTTTACCTATATAGCCCCTCTCTTGCTGTTGCTCTGCCTCAGTTTCCCCTACCTTATTTTTTAGCATATGGGGTTTAACAGCTTTGTGTTGTTTGTCATTATACAGAGCAGGCACAGTTCAGCAGGAAAGCAGTGCGACCAGTGACGGACACAAGCGGCACCATCACTGATTGGCTGCAGGTCGCTGCCCCTTCCAGGTAAAGGTGGCTCTTGGTCCCTTTGTGTGAAGGATCCCTTGACCCACGTTGTGTGGGCACATCATTGTGAATCCAGAGGGGTGTAGTCACTCTGATGCCAGATTTAGCGCCGGCCATTTAGTAATGAATGTTATCCTTGGTTTGTGGATTCAGGGCCATTTGGCCATCCACCGTTTGATTAACCCCTGCCTGTCTGATTTCAGTTCGCAACACTACACCATCTTATTGCTCCCTACCTCCTATCTTGTTCTGTCCACTCCACTGGGCAACAACTACTACTGCCCAAGCTTAAGTCCTGTGGACTGCTAAAGGCAAATATCTCGAGGAAAGCAGATTTAGTAGTTGCGGATTACATACACCTTGTCCATGGCTGGTGGTGGAGGTTGGATGTAGAGGACAAAGAGGCTGGTGGTGGAGGTTGGATGTAGAGGACAAAGAGGCTGGTGGTGGAGGTTGGATGTAGAGGACAAAGAGGCTGGTGGTGGAGGTTGGATGTAGAGTACAAAGAGGCTGGGGGTGGAGTTTGGATGTTGAGGACAAGAAGGCTGGTGGCAGAGGTTGGATGAAAAGGACAAGGAGGCTGGTGGGGAGGTTGGATGTAGAGGACAAGGAGGCTGGTGGCGGAGGTTGGATGTAGATGACAAGGAGACTGGTGGGGAGGTTGGATGTAGAGGACATTGAGGCTGGTGGCGGAGGTTGGATGTAGAGGACATGGAGCCTGGTGGCGGAGGTTGGATGTAGAGGACAATGAGGCTGCTAGGGAGGTTGGATGTAGAGGACATTGAGGCTGGTGGCGTAGGTTGGATGTAGAGGACAAGGAGGCTGGTAGTGGAGGTTGGATGTAGAGGACAAGGAGGCTGCTGGGGAGGTTGGATATAGAGGACATGGAGTCTGGTGGTGGAGGTTGGATGTAGAGGACATGGAGTCTGGTGGTGGAGGTTGGATATAGAGGACAAGGAGGCTGGTGGTAGAGGTTGAATGTAGAGGACAAGGAGGCTGGTGGTGGAGGTTGGATGTAGAGGACATGGAGTCTGGTGGCGGAGGTGGGATATAGAGTACAAGGAGGCTGGTGGTAGAGGTTGGATGTATAGGACAAGAAGGCTGCTGGGGAGGTTGGATGTAGAGGACAAGGAGGCTGCTGGGGAGGTTGGATATAGAGGACATGGAGTCTGGTGGTGGAGGTTGGATGTAGAGGACATGGAGTCTGGTGGTGGAGGTTGGATATAGAGGACAAGGAGGCTGGTGGTAGAGGTTGAATGTAGAGGACAAGGAGGCTGGTGGTGGAGGTTGGATGTAGAGGACATGGAGTCTGGTGGCGGAGGTGGGATATAGAGTACAAGGAGGCTGGTGGTAGAGGTTGGATGTATAGGACAAGAAGGCTGCTGGGGAGGTTGGATGTAGAGGTGTAGAGGACATGGAGTCTGGTGGTGGCGGTTGGATATAGAGGACAAGGAGGCTGGTGGTGGAGGTTGGATGTAGAGGACAAGGAGGCTGGTGGTGGAGGTTGGATATAGAGGACAAGGAGGCTGGTGGTGGAGGTTGGATGTAGAGGACAAGGAGGCTGCTGGGGAGGTTGGATGTAGAGGACATGGAGTCTGGTGGTGGAGGTTGGATATAGAGGACAAGGAGTCTGGTGGTGGAGGTTGGATATAGAGGACAAGGAGGCTGGTGGTGGAGGTTGGATGTAGAGGACAAGGAGGCTGGTGGTGGAGGTTGGATATAGAGGACAAGGAGGCTGGTGGTGGAGGTTGGATGTAGAGGACAAGGAGTCTGGTGGTGGAGGTTGGATATAGAGGACAAGGAGGCTGGTGGTGGAGGTTGGATGTAGAGGACAAGGAGGCTGCCTGGGAGGTTGGATGTAGAGGTGTAGAGGACATGGAGTCTGGTGGTGGCGGTTGGATATAGAGGACAAGGAGGCTGGTGGTGGAGGTTGGATGTAGAGGACAAGGAGGCTGGTGGTGGAGGTTGGATATAGAGGACAAGGAGGCTGGTGGTGGAGGTTGGATGTAGAGGACAAGGAGGCTGCTGGGGAGGTTGGATGTAGAGGACATGGAGTCTGGTGGTGGAGGTTGGATATAGAGGACAAGGAGTCTGGTGGTGGAGGTTGGATATAGAGGACAAGGAGGCTGGTGGTGGAGGTTGGATGTAGAGGACAAGGAGGCTGGTGGTGGAGGTTGGATGTAGATGACAAGGAGGCTGGTGGGGAGGTTGGATGTAGAGGAGATGGAGTCTGGTGGTGGAGGTTGGATATAGAGTACAAGGAGGCTGGTGGTAGAGGTTGGATGTAGAGGACAATGAGGCTGCTGGGGAGGTTGGATATAGAGGACATTGAGGCTGTGTCACGGGCACTAGGAGTCTTTACCCAGGGATCACCAGGTGATAGGCTTACCAGAGCAGTATAGGTGGTAATATGGTACTCTGGTAGCAGGGTGATCACGGAACAGGAAATAGCAGATGATGAGATGCTCAGGAAAGTCTATGACTAGCAGCACTGGCAATATGGAGGTAGTAATACACGAGGAACTGTATGGACAAAGGACACGTGAAGGTAGTCAGTGGTCTGCGGTAGCAAGTTGTACCACTGCTATAGTGAGGAGGAATGTCCAACAGAAACGAGGAGGTGATGAGAGTCAGCGGTCTGCGGATAGCAAGTTGTACCGCTGTCTGAGTGAAGGAATGGAATCCAAGTGGAGGTATCCGGGGAGTCAGTGGTCTGCGTTAGCAAGTTGTACCACTGCTATGTGAGAGGATACTGGAACAGGTGATCACGGAGAGTAGCGGGTAGCAATAGTGGCAGCAGACTCAAGGAAACACGGTAGAGTTGACAAGGACTGAAGACTGAAGCGCACAGAGGCAGCGGATAGGAATCAGTTAAACAGTCACGATGAAACACAGACGGGTTGCAGGTTGAAGACTGTAGTGCACGGAGGCAGCGGATAGGAATCAGCTAGCAGTCACGATGATGAAACACAGACGAGTTGCAGGTTGAAGACTGTAGTGCACGGAGGCAGCGGATAGGAATCAACCAAACAGTCACGATGATGAAACACAGACGAGTTGCAGGTTGAAGCCTGTAGTGCACGGAGGCAGCGGATAGGAATCAGCTGGCAGTCACAATCATGAACAGGTGAGTGGATGTGGTTGAAGCCTGTAATGCACGGAGGCAGCGGATAGGCATCAGCTAACAGTCCCAATGATACATGGTAGAGTTGAAGTGATTAGAAGACTGTAGTGCACGGAGGCAGCGGATAGGAATCAGCTCACAGTCACGATGATACAGTAGATGGTAGAAGTGGTATGGGAACCACAGTAGCAGAAGTGGTTTGGAAACCACAGAGGTAGAAGTGGTTTGGAAACCACAGGAATCAGCAGGGCTGAATAAACAAGGAAACACAGGAACACCTTCAGAGACTCATGGGGAATGAGACTCCAAGATCAGGCAACGTGGTGTTGACCACAGGTGCTTAATATAGGGAGGTTGCCTGATCTGCCAATTAAGTTAAAGGAACATACACTGGAGGTATAGAAAGGGCTGCGCATGCGCAGTCCCTCAGGATGGAGGACGGCCACGGTTCCTAAATGTCCGGGAAGAAGCACTCACAGTCCGGTGAGTGACAGTACCCCCCCTTTTAAAGGTGGGCACAGAACGCCTGGAACCGGGCTTGTCCGGATTTTTGGAATAAAACTTCTTCAGAAGGGCAGGAGCATTAAGATCTTCAGCTTTGATCCATGAACGCTCTTCAGGACCAAAGCCCTTCCAATGAACGAGGAAACGGAGGACTCCTCGCGAAATTTTTGCATCCAATACCTCAGTAATCTCGAAATCCTCCTCCTGATGAACTTGAACTGGCTGCGGTGCTGAGGAAGGAGTCGAGAAACGGTTGATGATGAGAGGTTTGAGCAAGGACACATGGAAGGCATTGGAAATCCGAAGATTCTTAGGAAGAAGAAGTTTAACACATACTGGATTGATAACTTGAATGATCCTATATGGACCAATAAAACGAGGGGCGAATTTCATAGATGGAACCTTCAAACGAATATTTTTGGTAGATAACCAGACACGATCTCCAATTTTTAGTGGTGGAATAGCCCGCCTCTTCTTATCTGCGAAAGACTTATATTTGTTAGATGTCTTCTTTAAACAGGTTTTGACCTGAGACCAGATATTTTTGAAGGTCTGACAAGCAGTCTCCACAGCAGGAACTTGGGTGGGCGGGAGGGCAGGAAATTCCGGAAAAGACGGATGGTGACCGTAGACCACAAAGAATGGAGTTTTGGATGATGACTCATGGTACATGTTGTTATGGGCGAATTCAGCCCAAGGGAGCAATTCTACCCAGTTGTCTTGGTTGGCTGAAGAGAACATCCTAATAAAAGTCTCAAGATCTTGATTGACTCGTTCCGTTTGTCCGTTAGATTGCGGATGGTAAGACGATGAGAGTGCTAATCGTATGCCCAAGGTTTTACAAAGGGCCCGCCAGAATCTGGAAACGAATTGTACTCCTCTATCTGACACAATCTCAGACGGACATCCATGGATGCGGAAGATTTCTTTAATGAAATGTTCAGCCAGAGTAGACGAGGAAGGTAAACCGGACAGAGGGACGAAATGAGCCATCTTCGAAAATCTGTCTACCACTACCCAAATAGTATTGTGATTCTTACTTGGTGGCAAATCAGTAACGAAATCCATACTAATATGGGTCCAAGGCTTGGACGGAATGGGTAGTGGTCGCAGCAACCCTGCTGGAGTTCTGCGGGAGGATTTGAACTGAGAACATAAATCACAGGAAGCAATAAACTCTTTGACGTCTCTCCTCATTGAAGGCCACCAGTAACTACGAGAGAGAATCTCAAAGGTCTTATGTTCACCGGCGTGTCCAGAAAAACGAGAGGCATGGAACCACGAAAGGATTTTCCTCCTCAGAGTAGGAGGCACGAGGGTCTTCCCAAATGGTAGCATTTTGGTGGATGAAGCAGCCAGAGAAATACATTTGGGGTCTAGAATAGCATGGTTGGGAACCTCTTCTACATCAGAGGACGTCACAAAAGCTCGAGATAGAGCGTCAGCTTTCTTGTTCTTAGCAGCTGGTTTGAAGGTTATAATTAATTCAAAACGGGAAAAGAAAAGAGACCATCTTGCTTGACGAGGGTTCAAGCATTGAGCAGATTGCAAATATGACAAGTTCTTATGATCCGTGAAGATCGTCACCGGATGGCGAGCTCCTTCCAACAAGTATCTCCATTCCTCTAATGCAGCTTTGATGGCCAGCAACTCCTTGTCCCCGATAGTATAGTTTTTCTCTGCGGGCAGAAGACCCCGAGAGTAGAAGGCACAAGGATGTAATTTTTGTTGCTCCGAGCGTTGGGAGAGAATAGCTCCTAAGCCCACATTAGAGGCATCTACTTCTAGGAAGAAGGGGAGTGTCACATCAGGTTGTCGCAGAATGGGAGCAGACGAGAAGGACTCTTTGAGGATTTGAAAGGCTTGGAGAGCCTCAGATGACCATTGCTTAGTATTAGCCCCTTTCCGAGTTAAGGCCACAATGGGAGATGCAATGGATGAGAAGTCTTGAATGAAGCGTCTATAGTAATTGGCAAAACCTAAAAAACGCTGGATGGCACGAAGAGTAGTTGGCTGAGGCCAATGTAGTACAGCATTTACTTTGTCTGGATCCATCTTCAGGCCAACTCCGGAAACTATATACCCCAAGAATGGAATCTGGGGTAACTCGAATGAACATTTCTCCAATTTACAGAACAACGAGTTTTTCCGTAGTCTGGAGAGGACCTCTGCCACATGTTGGTGATGAGAAGGCAGGTCCTGTGAGAAGATCAATATGTCGTCCAGGTAGACAACGACACATACATATAATAAGTCCCGAAAGATCTCATTGATGAAACCCTGGAAAACCGCGGGGGCATTACACAGCCCGAAGGGCATTACTAAATATTCGTAATGCCCATCTCTGGTGTTAAACGCGGTCTTCCATTCGTCACCGGAACGGATTCTAATTAAATTGTAGGCACCACGAAGATCCAACTTAGTAAATATCCGAGCTCCCCTGATGCGATCAAATAGCTCAGTGATCAGCGGAATGGGATACCGATTCTTGATAGTAATGGCGTTGAGTCCACGAAAATCTATACAAGGGCGTAATGATCCATCCTTCTTTTTGACGAAGAAGAACCCAGCTCCAGCGGGAGAGGTGGAAGGTCGAATGAACCCACGCTGGAGATTCTCCTGTATGTACTCAGATGTGGCTTGAGTTTCAGGTAACGAGAGAGGATAGACCCGACCCCTGGGAGGAGTCTTGCCAGGTAGAAGGTCGATCGGACAATCCCAAGAACGATGAGGAGGAAGACGTTCAGACTGAGCTTTATCAAACACATCGGCAAATGAAGCATACTGAGGAGGGAGTCCCGGGGAGGAAGATGAGATGGAAGATTGCTGTACTTTAAGAGGAATAACTTGAGAGAGACAACGATGGTGACATTCAGGCCCCCAAGACGTAACTTGAGGGGTGCGCCAGTCAATCTGGGGAGAGTGACATTGAAGCCATGGAAGGCCTAAGACAATCGGACTTGTCGTAACAGGAAGAATTAAAAACGAAATTTCTTCATGGTGTAGTACCCCAATCTGAAGGGTTACTGGAGACGTACTCTGGGTGATGAGACCATTGATGAGACGTGATCCATCTATAGCCGTCACAGTAATGGGTGTTTTTAAAGTGATCACTGGTAGGGACCATTGATTCACTAGTGATTTAGAAATGAAATTTCCTGCTGCTCCGGAATCAATCAATGCCTGTGACTCAAAGGATTTGGTAGCAAAGGAAATCGTAACATCGAAAGCGCAGACTTTAGATTTCATAGACAATGGAGAGGACTCCAGGGACCCTAACTTCACCTCTCCAGAACTAGTTAGGGCCTGGCATTTCCCGATTTCTTAGGGCAAGAACTGAGCATATGTGTGGAATCAGCACAATAGATACAGAGTCTATTCTTTACTCTTCGTTTCCTCTCTTCTAAAGATAATTTGGAACGTCCTATCTCCATGGGAATCACAGAAGGTGAAACTGGACGAAATTGAGGGTTTAAACGAAGAGGTGCTTTAGCAGAAGTTGTTTTCTCAGATTCTCTTTCACGAAATCTCATGTCTACACGATGGCAAAGAGAGATCAAATCTTCTAGTGACGAAGGAAGCTCTTGGGTAGTCAGTGCATCTTTAATTTTATCGGAGAGCCCCTGCCAGAAGGCGGCAACTAATGCTTCAGTGTTCCACTGAAGTTCAGAGGCTAAGATCCTAAATTGAATGACATACTGTCCTACTGTATGGGAGCCTTGTCGCAAACGAAGAATGCTGGAAGCAGCGGAGGTCACACGACCTGGTTCATCGAACACACTTCGGAACGTGGAAATGAATTTGGCACTATCTTGTAGAATTGGATCGTTTCTCTCCCACAGAGGGGAGGCCCAAGCCAGGGCTTGTCCAGAAAACAATGAGATAAGATAGGCCACTCTGGAACGATGGGTAGAAAAATTTTGAGGTTGGAGTTCAAAATGGACTGAACATTGGTTAAGGAAACCTCTACAAGTTTTGGGGTCCCCGTCATATTTTGACGGAGTAGGCAGGTGAAGCGTAGGAGCTGTAGACACCTGGGATGGCACTGGGGAAACGGAGGAAAGCACAGGAGCTTCAATACTAGCTGTAACAGTCTGTCCAGATGTTCCTTGGGAGGTTAACGATTGGTAACATTGAAGTAACAGCTGTTGGCGAGCATCCTGTTGCTCCACACGGCTGACCAGATGCTGCAGCATCTCTTTAGCAGTAGGTTCCGTATCTGGGTCTGTCATGGCCTGATCTTACTGTCACGGGCACTAGGAGTCTTTACCCAGGGATCACCAGGTGATAGGCTTACCAGAGCAGTATAGGTGGTAATATGGTACTCTGGTAGCAGGGTGATCACGGAACAGGAAATAGCAGATGATGAGATGCTCAGGAAAGTCTATGACTAGCAGCACTGGCAATATGGAGGTAGTAATACACGAGGAACTGTATGGACAAAGGACACGTGAAGGTAGTCAGTGGTCTGCGGTAGCAAGTTGTACCACTGCTATAGTGAGGAGGAATGTCCAACAGAAACGAGGAGGTGATGAGAGTCAGCGGTCTGCGGATAGCAAGTTGTACCGCTGTCTGAGTGAAGGAATGGAATCCAAGTGGAGGTATCCGGGGAGTCAGTGGTCTGCGTTAGCAAGTTGTACCACTGCTATGTGAGAGGATACTGGAACAGGTGATCACGGAGAGTAGCGGGTAGCAATAGTGGCAGCAGACTCAAGGAAACACGGTAGAGTTGACAAGGACTGAAGACTGAAGCGCACAGAGGCAGCGGATAGGAATCAGTTAAACAGTCACGATGAAACACAGACGGGTTGCAGGTTGAAGACTGTAGTGCACGGAGGCAGCGGATAGGAATCAGCTAGCAGTCACGATGATGAAACACAGACGAGTTGCAGGTTGAAGACTGTAGTGCACGGAGGCAGCGGATAGGAATCAACCAAACAGTCACGATGATGAAACACAGACGAGTTGCAGGTTGAAGCCTGTAGTGCACGGAGGCAGCGGATAGGAATCAGCTGGCAGTCACAATCATGAACAGGTGAGTGGATGTGGTTGAAGCCTGTAATGCACGGAGGCAGCGGATAGGCATCAGCTAACAGTCCCAATGATACATGGTAGAGTTGAAGTGATTAGAAGACTGTAGTGCACGGAGGCAGCGGATAGGAATCAGCTCACAGTCACGATGATACAGTAGATGGTAGAAGTGGTATGGGAACCACAGTAGCAGAAGTGGTTTGGAAACCACAGAGGTAGAAGTGGTTTGGAAACCACAGGAATCAGCAGGGCTGAATAAACAAGGAAACACAGGAACACCTTCAGAGACTCATGGGGAATGAGACTCCAAGATCAGGCAACGTGGTGTTGACCACAGGTGCTTAATATAGGGAGGTTGCCTGATCTGCCAATTAAGTTAAAGGAACATACACTGGAGGTATAGAAAGGGCTGCGCATGCGCAGTCCCTCAGGATGGAGGACGGCCACGGTTCCTAAATGTCCGGGAAGAAGCACTCACAGTCCGGTGAGTGACAGGCTGGTGGCGTAGGTTGGATGTAGAGGACATGGAGTCTGGTGGCGGAGGTTGGATGTAGAGGACAAGGAGGCTGCTGGGGAGGTTGGATGTAGAGGACATGGAGTCTGGTGGTGGAGGTTGGATATAGAGTACAAGGAGGCTGGTGGTAGAGGTTGGATGTAGAGGGCAAGGAGGCTGGTGGCAGAGGTTGGATGTAGATGACAAGGAGGCTGGTGGGGAGGTTGGATGTAGAGGACATTGAGGCTGGTGGCGGAGGTTGGATGTAGAGGACATGGAGTCTGGTGGCGGAGGTTGGATGTAGAGGACAATGAGGTTGCTGGGGAGGTTGGATATAGAGGACATTGAGGCTGGTGGTGGAGGTTGGATGTAGAGGACAAGGAGGCTGGTGGTGGAGGTTGGATGTAGAGGACAAGGAGGCTGCTGGGGAGGTTGGATGTAGAGGACATGGAGTCTGGTGGTGGAGGTTGGATATAGAGGACAAGGAGGCTGGTGGTGGAGGTTGGATGTAGAGGACAAGGAGGCTGGTGGGGAGGTTGGATGTAGAGGACATTGAGGCTGGTGGCGGAGGTTGGATGTAGAGGACATGGAGTCTGGAGGTGGAGGTTGGATGTAGAGGACAAGGAGGCTAGTGGTGGAGGTTGGATGTAGAGGACAAGGAGGCTGGTGGTGGAGGTTGGATGTAAAGGACAAGGAGGCTGGTGGTGGAGGTTGGATGTAGAGGACATTGAGGCTGGTGGCGGAGGTTGGATGTTGAGGACAAGGAGGCTGGTGGTGGAGGTTGGATGTAGAGGACATGGAGGCTGGTGGTGGAGGTTGGATGTAGAGGACAAAGAGGCTGGTGGTGGAGGTTGGATGTTGAGGACAAGAAGGCTGGTGGCAGAGGTTGGATGAAAAGGACAAGGAGGCTGGTGGGGAGGTTGGATGCAGAGGACAAGGAGGCTGGTGGGGAGGTTGGATGTAGAGGACATGGAGTCTGGTGGTGGAGGTGGGATATAGAGGACAAGGAGGCTGGTGGTGGAGGTTGGATGTAGAGGACATGGAGGCTGGTGGTGGAGGTTGGATGTAGAGTACAAAGAGGCTGGGGGTGGAGTTTGGATGTTGAGGACAAGAAGGCTGGTGGCAGAGGTTGGATGAAAAGGACAAGGAGGCTGGTGGGGAGGTTGGATGTAGAGGACAAGGAGGCTGGTGGCGGAGGTTGGATGTAGATGACAAGGAGACTGGTGGGGAGATTGGATGTAGAGGACATTGAGGCTGGTGGCGGAGGTTGGATGTAGAGGACATGGAGCCTGGTGGCGGAGGTTGGATGTAGAGGACAATGAGGCTGCTGGGGAGGTTGGATGTAGAGGACATGGAGTCTGGTGGTGGAGGTTGGATATAGAGGACAAGGAGGCTGGTGGTGGAGGTTAAATGTAGAGGACAAGGAGGCTGGTGGTGGAGGTTGGATGTAGAGGACAAGGAGGCTGGTGGGGAGGTTGGATGTAGAGGACATGGAGTCTGGTGGTGGAGGTGGGATATAGAGTACAAGGAGGCTGGTGGTAGAGGTTGGATGTATAGGACAAGAAGGCTGCTGGGGAGGTTGGATGTAGAGGTGTAGAGGACATGGAGTCTGGTGGTGGCGGTTGGATATAGAGGACAAGGAGGCTGGTGGTGGAGGTTAGATGTAGAGGACAAGGAGGCTGGTGGTGGAGGTTGGATATAGAGGACAAGGAGGCTGGTGGTGGAGGTTGGATGTAGAGGACAAGGAGGCTGCTGGGGAGGTTGGATGTAGAGGACATGGAGTCTGGTGGTGGAGGTTGGATATAGAGGACAAGGAGTCTGGTGGTGGAGGTTGGATGTAGAGGACAAGGAGGCTGGTGGTGGAGGTTGGATGTAGATGACAAGGAGGCTGGTGGGGAGGTTGGATGTAGAGGAGATGGAGTCTGGTGGTGGAGGTTGGATATAGAGTACAAGGAGGCTGGTGGTAGAGGTTGGATGTAGAGGACAAGGAGGCTGGTGGCAGAGGTTGGATGTAGATGACAAGGAGGCTGGTGGGGAGGTTGGATGTAGAGGACATTGAGGCTGGTGGCGGAGGTTGGATGTAGAGGACATGGAGTCTGGTGGCGGAGGTTGGATGTAGAGGACAATGAGGCTGCTGGGGAGGTTGGATATAGAGGACATTGAGACTGGTGGCGGAGGTTGGATGTAGAGGACAAGGAGGCTGGTGATGGAGGTTGGATATAGAGGACATTGAGGCTGGTGGCGGAGGTGGGATATAGAGTACAAGGAGGCTAGTGGTAGAGGTTGGATGTAGAGGATAAGGAGGCTGCTGGGGAGGTTGGATGTAGAGGACATGGAGTCTGGTGGTGGAGGTTGGATATAGAGTACAAGGAGGCTGGTGGTAGAGGTTGGATGTAGAGGACAAGGAGGCTGGTGGCAGAGGTTGGATGTAGATGACAAGGAGGCTGGTGGGGAGGTTGGATGTAGAGGACATTGAGGCTGGTGGCGGAGGTTGGATGTAGAGGACATGGAGTCTGGTGGCGGAGGTTGGATGTAGAGGACAATGAGGTTGCTGGGGAGGTTGGATATAGAGGACATTGAGGCTGGTGGTGGAGGTTGGATGTAGAGGACAAGGAGGCTGGTGGTGGAGGTTGGATGTAGAGGACAAGGAGGCTGCTGGGGAGGTTGGATGTAGAGGACATGGAGTCTGGTGGTGGAGGTTGGATATAGAGGACAAGGAGTCTGGTGGTGGAGGTTGGATATAGAGGACATGGAGTCTGGTGGTGGAGGTTGGATATAGAGGACAAGGAGTCTGGTGGTGGAGGTTGGATGTAGAGGACAAGGAGGCTGGTGGGGAGGTTGGATGTAGAGGACATGGAGTCTGGTGGTGGAGGTTGGATATAGAGGACAAGGAGGCTGGTGGTGGATGTCGGATGTAAAGGATAAGGAGGCTGGTGGTGGAGGTTTGATGTAAAGGACAAGGAGGCTGGTGGTGGATGTCGGATGTAAAGGACAAGGAGGCTGGTGGTGGAAGTTGGATGTAGAGGACATGGAGTCTGGTGGTGAAGGTTGGATGTAAAGGACAAGGAGGCTGGTGGTGGAGGTTTGATGTAAAGGACAAGGAGGCTGGTGGTGGATGTCGGATGTAAAGGACAAGGAGGCTGGTGGTGGATGTCGGATGTAAAGGACAAGGAGGCTGGTGGTGGATGTCGGATGTAAAGGACAAGGAGGCTGGTGGTGGATGTCGGATGTAAAGGACATGGAGTCTGGTGGTGGAGGTTGGATATAGAGAACAAGGAGTCTGGTGGTGGAGGTTGGATGTAGAGGACAAGGAGGCTGGTGGGGAGGTTGGATGTAGAGGACATGGAGTCTGGTGGTGGAGGTTGGATATAGAGGACAAGGAGGCTGGTGGTGGATGTCGGATGTAAAGGATAAGGAGGCTGGTGGTGGAGGTTTGATGTAAAGGACAAGGAGGCTGGTGGTGGATGTCGGATGTAAAGGACAAGGAGGCTGGTGGTGGAAGTTGGATGTAGAGGACATGGAGTCTGGTGGTGAAGGTTGGATGTAAAGGACAAGGAGGCTGGTGGTGGAGGTTTGATGTAAAGGACAAGGAGGCTGGTGGTGGATGTCGGATGTAAAGGACAAGGAGGCTGGTGGTGGATGTCGGATGTAAAGGACAAGGAGGCTGGTGGTGGAGGTTTGATGTAAAGGACAAGGAGGCTGGTGGTGGATGTCGGATGTAAAGGACAAGGAGGCTGGTGGTGGATGTCGGATGTAAAGGACAAGGAGGCTGGTGGTGGATGTCGGATATAAAGGACAAGGAGGCTGGTGGTGGAGGTTTGATGTAAAGGACAAGGAGGCTGGTGGTGGAGGTTGGATGTAGAGGACAAGGAGGCTGCTGGGGAGGTTGGATGTAGAGGACATGGAGTCTGGTGGTGGAGGTTGGATATAGAGGACAAGGAGTCTGGTGGTGGAGGTTGGATATAGAGGACATGGAGTCTGGTGGTGGAGGTTGGATATAGAGGACAAGGAGTCTGGTGGTGGAGGTTGGATGTAGAGGACAAGGAGGCTGGTGGGGAGGTTGGATGTAGAGGACATGGAGTCTGGTGGTGGAGGTTGGATATAGAGGACAAGGAGGCTGGTGGTGGATGTCGGATGTAAAGGATAAGGAGGCTGGTGGTGGAGGTTTGATGTAAAGGACAAGGAGGCTGGTGGTGGATGTCGGATGTAAAGGACAAGGAGGCTGGTGGTGGAAGTTGGATGTAGAGGACATGGAGTCTGGTGGTGAAGGTTGGATGTAAAGGACAAGGAGGCTGGTGGTGGAGGTTTGATGTAAAGGACAAGGAGGCTGGTGGTGGATGTCGGATGTAAAGGACAAGGAGGCTGGTGGTGGATGTCGGATGTAAAGGACAAGGAGGCTGGTGGTGGATGTCGGATGTAAAGGACAAGGAGGCTGGTGGTGGATGTCGGATGTAAAGGACATGGAGTCTGGTGGTGGAGGTTGGATATAGAGAACAAGGAGTCTGGTGGTGGAGGTTGGATGTAGAGGACAAGGAGGCTGGTGGGGAGGTTGGATGTAGAGGACATGGAGTCTGGTGGTGGAGGTTGGATATAGAGGACAAGGAGGCTGGTGGTGGATGTCGGATGTAAAGGATAAGGAGGCTGGTGGTGGAGGTTTGATGTAAAGGACAAGGAGGCTGGTGGTGGATGTCGGATGTAAAGGACAAGGAGGCTGGTGGTGGAAGTTGGATGTAGAGGACATGGAGTCTGGTGGTGAAGGTTGGATGTAAAGGACAAGGAGGCTGGTGGTGGAGGTTTGATGTAAAGGACAAGGAGGCTGGTGGTGGATGTCGGATGTAAAGGACAAGGAGGCTGGTGGTGGATGTCGGATGTAAAGGACAAGGAGGCTGGTGGTGGAGGTTTGATGTAAAGGACAAGGAGGCTGGTGGTGGATGTCGGATGTAAAGGACAAGGAGGCTGGTGGTGGATGTCGGATGTAAAGGACAAGGAGGCTGGTGGTGGATGTCGGATGTAAAGGACAAGGAGGCTGGTGGTGGAGGTTTGATGTAAAGGACAAGGAGGCTGGTGGTGGAGGTTTGATGTAAAGGACAAGGAGGCTGGTGGTGGATGTCGGATGTAAAGGACAAGGAGGCTGGTGGTAGGAGTCTGAGAGCTTGTAGACTATAAATGTCTGTACACATAGAGCAGGAGAGAATGATGACACAAGGTAAGTATGTTTATTAGGGAACATGTGTGGGATCCAGGCTTGGCTGAAGACACTCTAACACCACTTGTGATGAACAAGAGCTCAGGTGTTACACAAATGAGTCTGTAATTGTAAATTACATCTATTTACTGAGAGCTGATGTGAATCGTTCTCAGACAGTTGTACCATCATTATGATGATTATTTCCATGGCTGCACCCACAGATATTTATAAGACTGTTCTGTTCCATCTCCTCTCCTGAAAACACACCGGGTGCCAGCTGGGCCTGTTAGTGCCAAACTGGAGGACACGGGGAGCGGAGATTAACTTCTTGTAGGACATGGATACCACACTGACAGCGTACACAGCACTGTACACAGGCTACCGCACTGACAGCGTACACAGCACTGTACACAGGCTATCACACTGACAGCGTACACAGCACTGTACACAGGATACCACACTGACAGCGTACACAGCACTGTACACAGGCTACCACACTGACAGTGTACACAGCACTGTACACAGGATATCACACTGACAGTGTACTCAGCACTGTACACAGGATACCACACTGACGGTGCACCCAGCGCTGTGCACAGGATACCACACTGACAGCGTACACAGCACTGTACACAGGATATCACACTGACAGCGTACACAGCACTGTACACAGGATATCACACTGACAGCGTACACAGCACTGTACACAGGATACCACACTGACGGTGCACACAGCACTGTACACAGGATATCACACTGACAGCGTACACAGCACTGTACACAGGATATCACACTGACAGCGTACACAGCACTGTACACAGGATATCACACTGACAGCGTACACAGCACTGTACACAGGATATCACACTGACAGCGTACACAGCGCTGTACACAGGATACCACACTGACAGCGTACACAGCACTGTACACAGGATATCACACTGACAGCGTACACAGCACTGTACACAGGATATCACACTGACAGCGTACACAGCACTGTGCACAGGATATCACACTGACAGCGTACACAGCACTGTACACAGGATATCACACTGACAGCGTACACAGCACTGTACACAGGATATCACACTGACAGCGTACACAGCACTGTGCACAGGATACCACACTGACGGTGCACACAGCACTGTACACAGGATATCACACTGACAGCGTACACAGCACTGTACACAGGATATCACACTGACAGCATACACAGCACTGTACACAGGATATCACACTGACAGCGTACACAGCACTGTACACAGGATATCACACTGACAGCGTACACAGCACTGTACACAGGATATCACACTGACAGCGTACACAGCACTGTACACAGGATATCACACTGACAGCGTACACAGCACTGTACACAGGATATCACACTGACAGCGTACACAGCGCTGTACACAGGATACCACACTGACAGCGTACACAGCACTGTACACAGGCTACCACACTGACAGTGTACACAGCACTGTACACAGGATATCACACTGACAGTGTACTCAGCACTGTACACAGGATACCACACTGACGGTGCACCCAGCGCTGTGCACAGGATACCACACTGACAGCGTACACAGCACTGTACACAGGATATCACACTGACAGCGTACACAGCACTGTACACAGGATATCACACTGACAGCGTACACAGCACTGTACACAGGATACCACACTGACGGCGCACACAGCACTGTACACAGGATATCACACTGACAGCGTACACAGCACTGTACACAGGATACCACACTGACAGCGTACACAGCACTGTACACAGGATATCACACTGACAGCGTACACAGCACTGTGCACAGGATACCACACTGACAGCGTACACAGCACTGTACACAGGATATCACACTGACAGCGTACACAGCACTGTGCACAGGATATCACACTGACAGCATACACAGCACTGTGCACAGGATATCACACTGACAGCGTACACAGCACTGTACACAGGATATCACACTGACAGCGTACACAGCACTGTACACAGGATACCACACTGACAGCGTACACAGCACTGTACACAGGATATCACACTGACAGCGTACACAGCACTGTACACAGGATATCACACTGACAGCGTACACAGCACTGTACACAGGCTACCACACTGACAGCGTACACAGCACTGTACACAGGATATCACACTGACAGCGTACACAGCACTGTGCACAGGATATCACACTGACAGCGTACACAGCACTGTGCACAGGATATCACACTGACAGCGTACACAGCACTGTACACAGGATATCACACTGACAGCGTACACAGCACTGTACACAGGATATCACACTGACAGCGTACACAGCACTGTACACAGGATATCACACTGACAGCATACACAGCACTGTACACAGGATATCACACTGACAGCGTACACAGCACTGTACACAGGATATCACACTGACAGCGTACACAGCACTGTACACAGGATATCACACTGACAGCGTACACAGCACTGTACACAGGATATCACACTGACAGCGTACACAGCACTGTACACAGGATATCACACTGACAGCGTACACAGCACTGTACACAGGATATCACACTGACAGCGTACACAGCACTGTGCACAGGATATCACACTGACAGCGTACACAGCACTGTACACAGGCGATCACACTGACAGCGTACACAGCACTGTACACAGGATATCACACTGGCAGCGTACACAGCACTGTACACAGGATATCACACTGACAGCGTACACAGCACTGTACACAGGATATCACACTGACAGCGTACACAGCACTGTACACAGGCTACCACACTGATAGTGTACTTAGTGCTGTACACAGGATATCACACTGACAGCGTACACAGCACTGTACACAGGCTACCACACTGACAGCGTACACAGCACTGTACACAGGATATCACACTGACAGCGTACACAGCACTGTACACAGGATATCACACTGACAGCGTACACAGCACTGTACACAGGCTACCACACTGATAGTGTACTTAGTGCTGTACACAGGATATCACACTGACAGCGTACACAGCACTGTACACAGGATATCACACTGACAGCGTACACAGCACTGTACACAGGATATCACCCTGACAGCGTACACAGCACTGTACACAGGATATCACACTGACAGAGTACACAGCACTGTACACAGGCTACCACACTGATAGTGTACTTAGTGCTGTACACAGGATATCACACTGACAGTGTACACAGCACTGTACACAGGCTACCACACTGACAGTGCACCCAGCGCTGTACACAGGCTACCGCACTGACGGCACCTAAAGCTGTACACAGGATATCACACTGATAGTGTACTCAGCACTGTACACAGGATATCACACTGACAGCGTGCTCAGCGCTGTACACAGGATATCACACTGATAGTGTACTCAGCGCTGTACACAGGATATCACACTGATAGTGTACTCAGTGCTGTACACAGGATATAACACTGACAGCGCACCCAGCGCTGTATACCGGATATCACACTGACAGTGTACCCGGCGCTGTACACAGGATATAACATTGACAGTGTACCAGGTGTCAGATGTTTCTTTACCTCTGTTGTTAGGTCCACTAGGCAGTGATGTCACTATGTTAAGGTCGTAGGAAGGTGTCTCTCCGGTCATGGTCAGTTGTATCGTCTGCCTCGCTCTCCTGGCTCTTCTCCATCTTTCTGTCACTCCGCAGCTCCTAGAATCCCCTCTGTCCGACCTTCACATCCTTACACAGGGGATGAATGTGTCTCTCCAATACCACAAACCGCAGACTGACAAGTCCGGCACGGACCGCAGCCTAATGCACAGAGACAGAGCCGCTGTGTAATCCATCTAACAGCAATTAGTGCACGAGTCCGGAATCACTGATTTATTAATATCTATATATATATATATATATATATATATATATATATATATATATATATATATTAGAGAGGGGGGGGGGCTAATGTCAGAGAGGGCCTCATGTCCTTGCATTAACTAATCTCACTAATTAAGCACACACAGCTATACTCTAGTTTACCCAAAATAAACTCTGTATCACTATATACTGTTCACATACACACCATAGCGGACGTCCTACAATAATATACAAAGTATTATATGCTCCAAGTACAAACGCACAGTACAACAACCATAACTCCAAGTACAAATGCACAGTACCACTATCAGTACTCCAAGTACAAACGCACAGTACCACAACCATTACTCCAGGGGTAGCAGGATTGTTAGCAGTCTAAAGTGCAGTTGGGCAGCATCATAGGTAGAACAGAAAGAGGAGGGGTATTCTTCAAAGTCTCCAGTGATATTCTACAGAGTTATAGCTCATACAGAAACAGGAGGGGTGGCAGTGTCCTTGTCACTCTCCAGTCTCTATTATGATGATACTAATCCCTCAACCTCATGTGCTAAAGCCTATGTTCAAGTGCATAGTGGTTTTAAGTCAGGGAAACAAAAATGTAAATAAAAAGCTTGTACCTTTTTAAAGAAAAAAACACCTCTCTAATAGAGGTAAAAGTTTACTGTAGAAAAACATAAAATTGCCAACATGCCATTCTACCCAAAATATTACCAAGCATACCAGCATCAGGTAGCTCCCTTCGCTCAGCTAGATCTCAGCACCTGCAATCTACACTGTCATCATATTCACCCTCATCAGTGTGTACATCATCCTCAAACAATACTAATTCATCCCTGCTGGAATCCACCATCACAGAAGTCTGTGTACTTTGATGTAATTGCCTGTAATGGCCTTGCTCGTGGAATATGTAGCTCATTTTACGACAGAGCTGTCACGCTTTTTGGGCAATTTTTTTAGACCAGACCAAATGTCAAAATGTTGTACTAACCAATCTGCATCATCACTGGGTGTCTTGGGATAGATAAGTTTATTCCTAGCAGCATTTGCCAAAGAAACTGCGGGCGGATGAGTCATCGTGTCATGTACCACTTGAGCTGTCAGCTTGCTGACCAGGAGCTCATTGCATTTCTTGAGATCTGGGTCAGTTGGAAAGAAGGAGAAGACATAGCTCTTAAACCTAGGATCATGCAAAGTTGCCAAATTGTAGTGATCCGATTTCAAGATGTTGATAACTCTTAGATCCTGGCGAAGCAATTAAAGTCCTGTGTCTACAAGTTAGTTAGCGGAATTGCTTAGTTCCATCTCCTCCTTCAATTTCTCAAGCTGCTTTTCCAAAAGTATAATTAAGGGAATCACTTGACTCAAGCTAACAGTGTCTGAACTCACTTCACAGGTGATTACTTAGAGTGGTTTCAGCACCTTGCACAATATGGAAAGTAATCTCCACTGTGCTGGACTAAAGTACATTCCCCCTAAAATTCAAGGGGGAATGTACTGTCCTACATGCTGTTGCACTTTCCTACATGCTGTTGCAGAATGCCGAAAATAGCCCAAATTATTTTGGGATACAGGCAGTATCTCCTGCATGTCACTGTCATTTTTAAAAAGCTCGGTATCACCAAGTTGATTGTGTGAGCAAAACAGGGAATGTGATGGAATTCTCGCCTCTGTAATGCTCTCACAATATTGGTGGCGTTATCACAAATAACATATCCTCAGGAGAGTCCAAAGGGAATAAAACATGTTGCAATGACATCCACTGATAGCTTGAGCCAAGTGAATCCTTTAATTTGACTTTTGGAAAAGCAGGTAGAGAAATTGAAGGAGGAGATGAAACAAGGAAATTATGCTAAGTATGTCGGACTTGTAGATGAAGTACTTTAATTGCTTCGCCAGGATCGAAGAGTTATCAAATTGTATCACTACATTTTGGCGACTATGCTTGATCCTAGGTTTAATAGCTATGTCTTCTCTTTATTTTCCTCTGTCCCAGATCACAAGAGATGCAATGAGCTCCTGGTGAGCAAGTTGACAGCTAAAGTGGTACCTGACGCGACGGCGTCCCCTCCTTCAGTTTCTCATGCTACTGCTGCTGGGAAAAAAATAAGCTTTTTCTAAGAGACCCAAGGATGAAGCAGATGATTCAGCAGAACATTTTGACATTTAGGGCTAGATTTACTAAGCTGTGAGTTTGGAAAAAATTGGGAATGTGGCCTATAGCAACCAATCAGATTCTAGCTTTCATTTATTTAGTACCTTCTACAAAATGATAGCTAGAATCTGATTGGTTGCTATAGGCAACATCCCCACTTTTTCAAACCCGCAGCTTAGTAAATCTAGCCCTTGGTCTGGTCCAAAAGAAATGCCCAAAAATTGTGACAGGCCTGTCATAAAATGAACTACAAATTCCACGAGGACGGCCTTTAATGGCATTTAGATCAAAGTACAGAGACTTCTGTACTGGTGAATTCCAGCCGGGATTAATTAGTATTGAGTGATGATGATGTATACACTGATGAGGGTGAGGATGATGACAATGTAGGTTGCAGGTGCTGGGATCTAGCTGAGAGAGGGATGCTAGTTAATGCTGGAATTTGTTTCTTTAAAAAGGTAAAAGCTTTTATATTACATTTTTGTTTTTGACATTTATGTTACAGAGACTTCTGTAATGGTGGTTTCCTGCGGGGTTGAATTAATATTGTGTTAGGATGATGTACACACTGATGCGGGTGAGGATGAGGCTGAAGATGATGACAACAACATATTGCCACTGTAGAGTTCATTAACAGCAATGTTATTTTAGCTGCCTTAATCCCATTGTTAGCTTGTTTTGTGGGGGGCCCAAACAAACCAAGCACTTCAGCCACAAAAGTGGCACTCCATGTTGCTGGAGTGCTTGCTTTGTTAAACTGTACATGTCCTTTTCAATATCTTACATAAGGGTGGGTGGGTGCTGATTGGCTCGCTGCCGCGCCAAATATTCAAACAGCCGGGAGGCGAGCCCTGATTGGTTCACCGACCCGACCAGACAGGAAGCAGCGCTGCTGTTGCAGGGACAGAGGACACCCACGGGTCCTTGTCCTCCACACAGATACCATGATTGGCCGCAAGAAGGACACATATTTCCTCAATGAGATTGATCTGGAAGGTCATTGACTATAATGGACACACACACAAACACCAGGGGGTATATGTATCAAGCTGAGAGTTTTCTGGGGGTTTGAAAAGTGGAGATGTTGCCTATAGCAACCAATCAGATTCTAGCTGTCATTTTGTAGAACATACTAAATAAATGATAGCTAGAATCTGATTCGTTTTTCAAACCCGCCGGAAAACTCAACTTGATACATTTACCCCTAGATATGCAGTCCTCCTACAGGACAATCCTGGCCGGGTCCCTTCTCCTTCCTAAAGCCTTAGGAGTAAATCTGCAGGACCATATCACATTATAAACCCAACCTGCCCCAGTGCCAGTCCTCATCTATAGTAATTACCTGCCTGCCCCCATCCCATGTCTCTTATCAGGCCTAGTAATAATCCTCACATCTGTGTAATAATCTTACACTTGCAGCTTGTCTATAGAAAACACTAGTTCATAACAAGTAATAAGGTTATAACTAAGATATGAATTAGTTAGGAGTGCTGAAGCTTTGTAGTGTAATAAGCAGATATGTAGATCACCCCGCTGTCTCTGTATAATAAGTACTCCCTGTATTAATGGTCACAGTTATATACACAGCTGTGTATATAAAGTCACACGTCTAACCCGTGTATAGGCATTAATTATGACACATGAGATAGATGGGTACAGGGGAACAGAGGCACCGGGATAAAAGAGAACAGAGGCCCCCGGAGGACAGAGGCACAGGGATAAAGGAGGACAGAGGTCCCCGGAGGACAGAGGCACAGGGGAACAGAGGCACAGGGATAAAGGAGGACAGAGGCACAGGGGAACAGAGGCACGGGGATAAAGGAGGACAGAGGCCCCTGGAGGACAGAGGCACAGGGATAAAGGAGGACAGAGTTCCCTGGAGGACAGAGGCACAGGGGAACAGAGGCACAGGGATAAAGGAGGACAGAGGCCCCTGTAGGACAGAGGCACAGGGGAACAGAGGCACAGGGATAAAGGAGGACAGTGGCCCCTGGAGGACAGAGGCACAGGGATAAAGAAGGACAGAGGTCCCCGGAGGACAGAGGCACAGGGAAACAGAGGCACAGGGATAAAGGAGGACAGAGACCCTGTAGGACAGAGGCACAGGGGAACAGAGGCACGGGGATAAAGGAGGACAGAGGCCCCTGGAGGACAGAGGCACAGGGATAAAGGAGGACAGAGGTCCCCGGAGGACAGAGGCACAGGGATAAAGGAGGACAGAGGTCCAAGGAGGACAGAGGCACAGGGATAAAGGAGGACAGAGATCCCCGGGGGACAGAGGCACAGGGGAACAGAGGCACAGGGATAAAGGAGGACAGAGGTCCCTGGAGGACAGAGGCACAGGGGAACAGAGGCACAGGGATAAAGGAGGACAGAGGCCCCTGGAGGACAGAGGCACAGGGGAACAGAGGTACGGGGATAAAGGAGGACAGAGGCCCCCGGAGGACAAAGACACAGGAGGTCAGAGACACCGGAGGACAGAGGCCCCCGGAGGACAAAGGCCCCTGGAGGACAGAGACCCAAGAAGACAGAGGCCCCTGTACAACAGAGACCCCAGAGGACAGAGGCCCCCGGAGGACAGAGGCACAGGAGGACAGAGGGCCCGGAGGACAGAGGCCCCGGAGGACAGAGACACAGAAAGACAGAGACCCTGGAGAACAGAGACCCCGGAGGACAGAGGCACAGGAGATCAGAGAGCCCATAGGACAGAGGCACAGGAGATCAGAGAGCCCGGAGGACAGAGGCCCCGGAGGACAGAGGCACAGGAGATCAGAGAGCCCGGAGGACAGAGGCCCCGGAGGACAGAGGCACAGGAGATCAGAGAGCCCGGAGGACAGAGGCACAGGAGATCAGAGAGCCCATAGGACAGAGGCACAGGAGATCAGAGAGCCCGGAGGACCTAGGCCCCGGAGGACAGAGACACAGGAGGACAGACACCCTGGAGGACAGAGACCCCGGTGGACAGAGACCCCGGAGGACAGAGGCACATGAGATCAGAGAGGCCGGAGTACAGAGGTCCCGGAGGACAGAGACACAGGAGATCAGAGAGCCCATAGGACAGAGGCACAGGAGATCAGAGAGCCCGGAGGACAGAGGCCCCGGAGGACAGAGGCACAGGAGATCAGAGAGCCCGGAGGACAGAGGCACAGGAGATCAGAGAGCCCGGAGGACAGAGGCACAGGAGATCAGAGAGCCCGGAGGACAGAGGCCCCGGAGGACAGAGACACAGGAGGACAGAGAGGCCGGAGTACAGAGGCCCCCGGAGGACAGAGGCACAGGAGGACAGAGGGCCCGGAGGACAGAGGCCCCGGAGGACAGAGACACAGAAAGACAGAGACCCTGGAGAACAGAGACCCCGGAGGACAGAGGCACAGGAGATCAGAGAGCCCATAGGACAGTGGCACAGGAGATCAGAGAGCCCGGAGGACAGAGGCCCCGGAGGACAGAGGCACAGGAGATCAGAGAGCCCGGAGGACAGAGGCCCCGGAGGACAGAGGCACAGGAGATCAGAGAGCCCGGAGGACAGAGGCACAGGAGATCAGAGAGCCCATAGGACAGAGGCACAGGAGATCAGAGAGCCCGGAGGACCTAGGCCCCGGAGGACAGAGACACAGGAGGACAGACACCCCGGAGGACAGAGACCCCGGTGGACAGAGACCCCGGAGGACAGAGGCACATGAGATCAGAGAGGCCGGAGTACAGAGGTCCCGGAGGACAGAGACACAGGAGATCAGAGAGCCCATAGGACAGAGGCACAGGAGATCAGAGAGCCCGGAGGACAGAGGCACAGGAGATCAGAGAGCCCGGAGGACAGAGGCCCCGGAGGACAGAGGCACAGGAGATCAGAGAGCCCGGAGGACAGAGGCACAGGAGGACAGAGACACAGGAGGACAAACACCCCGGAGGACAGAGACCCCTGTGGACAGACCCTGGAGGACAGACACCCCGGAGGACAGAGACCCCGGTGGACAGAGACCCCGGAGGACAGAGGCACATGAGATCAGAGAGGCCGGAGTACAGAGGCCCCGGAGGACAGAGACACAGGAGGACAAACACCCCGGAGGACAGAGACCCCGGTGGACAGACCCTGGAGGACAGAGGCCCCGGAGGACAGAGACACAGGAGGACAGATACCCCAGAGGACAGAGACCCTGGAGGACAGAGGCCCTGGAGGACAGAGGCACAGGAGATCAGAGAGCCCAGAGGACAGAGACCCCGGAGGACAGAGGCTCAGGAGATCAGAGAGCCCGGAGGACAGAGAGACAGGAGAACAGAGACCCCAGTGGACAGAGACCCTGGAGGACAGAGACACAGGAGGATGGGTGCACCCGAGGACAGGGAGGATAGTATATCACTGTGAGGAGTGTTTAGCTGATCAATAGGGGGTATAGGGAAGTAACTGAGGTCATGCAGCAGGATAACTTGTCATTATATCAGATAACATAACAGGGCCATCTTAATAACATTATGGGCCCCCGGGCAAAGCAGTGTACTGGGGCCCCTACATACATATATATATATATATATATATATATATATATATAGATATAGATATAGATATATATATATAGATATATATAGATATAGATGTATAGAGATATAGATATAGATATAGATGTATAGAGATAGAGATATAGATATAGATATAGATAAATAGAGATAGATAGATGTACTTGCTCAGTGACCCTTGTAGGTTTTTTTGTAGGTTTTTTTTGCAGGTTTTTTCTTTTGCAGGATTATTTATTCTAATTAAGAGCCCTGTCTATGGGGCCCTCTTGCCCGTGGGGCCCCCGGGCACCTGCCCATCATGCCCAATGGAAAAGATGGCCCTGTAACATAATAGAGTAGAATGATACAAAAGTCGCCTCCTAGTGCAGCACTTATGACCTCACTTATATATTACATCCCGCATGTAATATCATTTACAGCCCATCTGTAAACTATGACAATCCAATACTTCTCACACAGCTCAGTGTATCCAGACACATCAATGGATTCAAAGATCAGCATCCTGATATACAGGAGTGGGTTATAGACCTGACCCATCACATCAGTGAGGATGACGATCTAATAGACTTAATAAGAGTGATACCCTAAGGCTGGGTACACAGGAATGAGAATTATATACAGGAGCCATCTGAAGGTACGTTCTCTGATGAATGTATGTGGTGGTCTACTGAGCTCTGCTACACAGAACACTGCAGGGTACGTCCTATACCTAAGATCACAGAGGAAAATAAATATAGAATTGATGTTACCTGCTAATAATAAAGGCATTAATGACAAAATAGTTAAAAAGAACAAAAAAAAACAGAAAACGTTCTTTATATCCCCCCCATGAAATACATATATTAGATTGTTCTTAATGTCTACTGAACATAAAATACATTATTACAGTTACACGTGAATGCAAACACATGTTGTAGCAGCAGACTCAGCCTGATCAGGACTCAGACTAGCCCTGTAGCTGGAGCAAGAGATACGGCAGAAAAACAAGTAACTTTCAGATGCCCGAGCTTGATTCCGACGTGCGCTCGTGTTTGGCACACCCTGCAGTAAATTGACTAAGGGCAAACGCCCATTTCCCACCCCGTTCGCTCCCCAAATCCTAGGCTGTCGTACGTGTCCTTTGCATACGTAGATGTGGTGATCATTGGTGCGTTCATTGGTGTCTGTCCCGGTTCTGGGCATGTGTACGATATGCTCATGATCGGCAGATACTGCCTTGATAACCCAGACCTGAGATGTCCATTACAGAGTTATCACAGTCTTTTTTTGGGGGTGTGAGAAGAGCTTACAATCAGATGCGGAGGGGGCAGAACATAACGCAGATACAGGTTGGTGTGTGGGAGGAGAGCAGCAGCAGTGGGGTGTCTGGTTTGTGGGGTGTATTATATAGTGCAGTGTGTGACCATCATTATCGGCTGAGGTCCAGGATGTGTATATATTCTACATTATATTAAAGGCAAATTACCTACATACAGCTACCTTTATCTTTACACACTGTCCTGCCCGGCTAACATATCTCACCCTTGTTATTATGCTTACAGAGGAGCTGACGTGGGAAGAACCATTTTCTATAAATAGTGCTTTTTTGTAAGAAAAAAGGTGCTGGAACTCACGTCACGCAGTCAATCACTGTACACACACCCACACACGTCAGTTGTTTAAGGAAACATAACAGTCGCCCTCAGTGCGCGACCACATGACCAATCACAAGCTGAGCAGCGCCACAAGCTGAGCAGCGCCATCACAACCAGCACGCACGAAGTGCGCATGGATCAGACTCCACACACAAGCAGCCGCATGCACCGTATTAATGTTGTTGCTGCCGACCTGCTACGCTCGACCGGGCCATTCAAGTCCACGTGGACCAAACATCAAATGTCCAAAAGTTACTTTTAAAACTTGAAAAAAGGTGGCGGAACTCAGTCCTGTGAGTTCTATGGCAAAAAAAGCACTATCTATATGTGCTTTATTTTTTGGGAGCAGCTTACTTAATGTTCTGTACTTTATTCTGACCTTACCGGATTAAAATTCATTATTTCACCACCTCAGGTGCACACAGGTGAGTGAATTAAGCACCTTTTCATGACGTGCCATAATTATCACAGGTTCTCTCACTTATACTTTACTATGGTAATAAAGTTTCCCTTCCTGGAACGTGAAATGATAGGAATGGAATCACGTGACGATAACGCCCCCTATGGGTGAAATCATCACTGATCAGTGAAGATAATTGCTGGTCTCTGGGCCAGCGACGTTTGTTATCCTGGAAGACGCACAAATTCATTTATAACCTGGAAAAGGACATTTTTAACTCTTCTCATGAAAAATACATTTTGTCAGTTATGTGAAGTGACAAAGTGATAGCTTTACACTGCAAATATTACTTTACACATGAAAGTAATGGAATTATTAATGACTCAACAAACAATATCCCTTCATACGGAGACTCAGACACGGACCACAGACTCATTATAACACTAATCCTACTTCCCACCCGGCAATAGAGAAAATAGGACAGAGCATACAATGGCTAAACTCCACTAACAACATCCTCTCCAGCAGAGATCAGTAGCAGAAGTGCACTTACCCTTCTCTGTGCGGACAAGCCCACATCAGGCTCTATTTATCATATCCTATAGGTAATAATAACGCTGGAGGGGGCATTAGGGGAAACCCTGAGGAAGGCACTCCGGGAACACAATATCATGACTTCCGCTCCTTCCACCAGTCACCTACAGATTGGGTGAGTGAGGAAGGCTCAGCAGTGTAGGACAGGTCACAGGTTAAGTTAGATGCAAATTGCCTCACTCTGTGGGCTCACAGTGTACCTTTATGTGTCCAGTAACTGTGTCTCATCAAAGTGTCCACTGCCTTCTATGCCACATGGCCACACCTACTACGCCACATGGCCACACCCACTAAGCCACATGGCCACACCCACTATGCCACATGGTCACACCCACTTTCCCACATGGCCTGATCTTCCTCTCTCACCGCTCCACATCTGCTGCACCACTTTGCAAATTCCTACACTGGCTCCCCGTGTCCTCCAGAATCCAATTCAGATTACTCACCCTTACCTACTAAGCCCTCAACAACACTTCCCCTGCATACATCTCACATCTTATGTCATAATACTCTTCCTCCCGCCCTCTTAGATCTACCTCTGACCTGCGCCTTGTCTCGTCTCTGGTAACCACCTCTCACTTCCACCTACAAGACTTCTCCTGTGCTGCTCCCCACTTATGGAAATCCCTACCACGTCCAATCAGACTTTCCCACAGCCTTCAAATCTTTAGAAGCTCTTTGATAATCCATCTCTTGTTTAGAGGTGACCTTATCCCTGATAACACTATTCACACTAATGCACCCTCATAACTATCCCAATCTCCACTCTGAGTCACACTCGCTCCTCTTGTTTCAGCTGTGCCCTCTTCCACTTACAATGTGAGCTCTCTAATGAACAGGGTCCTCCACACCCTCTGTTTTCATGTCTGCATTTATTTTGTCTTCCTTGTATGTCCTGTTTTATGTATGACTTGTTTTATGTATGTCCTGTTTTATGTATGACTTGTTTTATGTATGTCCTGTTTTATGTATGACTTGTTTTCCCGACTGTAGGGAGCTGGGGGCCACTGTGACACCTTACAATAATCAACAACAATCTACAATAATAATAATAACAATAATAATAATAGTAAATGGCCAAACCCAAGGTCATCTGTGGATTAACAATGTATCTTTGTGTGTCCACTAGCTGTGTCTCAAAGTATTTACTACCAACTATCCTACATGGCCACACCCACTATTCCACATGGGCCATGGCCACACCCACTACTGCCCACGACCGCATACGACCACACCCGCAATATCACATGGCCACACTCACTCAGTCTTCCTAAATATGGAACAAATTACCGTGCCCTAGCAGACTCTCCCCAACCTACCATCAGTCAAACGCTCCTTCAAATACCCCCTCCTAGACCCCAAGGTCCACTGCCCTACTTCCTCCGTCCACCACATCCACCCGTCACTTATTACCCCTCCCTCTAGAAGATAAGCTCTCAGCCACGCACACACCCTCACCACAGCCTGTCACTCATACGCTTTTCAGGAGCCATCTCTTAATGTTTTTATTACATTGGGTTATATGCACTTAGAATTGTATGGAGCAGTAGGAATGAATGTAAGTACCAGTGACAGTAATGGGCAGGTAACAGAGTACAAGGGGGGGGGATCAGGCAACCATAAATATGCAATCTCCCCTCCTGGAAGCTTATGACAACATCTCGACCCCACAAATGATTCATCTATTCAGACTTAGGTTACTGGGATGGACATGAGTATATTAGATGGTCAGCTCCTTGTGACACTGGTGATGTTGTGTCATCATATTATCCCTGCCCTAACTAGTCTACTCTGTAGCAAGCTGATTTTATATATATATATATATATATATATGTCACATTGCTCTGGTTATAAGATCGTATTGGGGTTACCATCCTCTGGGGTAGACGGCTGCACTTCAGCCCGATAAATCACACAAGACCAGAGTGTCACGATATAGGAATGCGGCTACCTCTGGATGCTGACACTGCTACACTAGGAGGCGCAGAGTCTAACACGCCACTGGTCTTCACCAGGGACCCCCACAATGGAGTTTGAATTTCGTGGCAAACGACGTGCAGGTCGCTGCCCTCCCAGAGAGTAGTCAGCAAGCCAAGGGTCAATCCAGAGAATACGGCACAAATCCAAATATAGGTGAGGGAGAGCCAGGTCGGTACACAGAATATCAATCAGGATGCTTTGGAACATAGGAGTGCTGGAGGCTAGTGAACTAGTTGCTCTGGCACCCTAATAATAAATAACAAGAAGTCAGTCCTCATTGGTGGGCAGTGGTGCGGCGGTCATATGCGCTGACCGCCGACAGGAAATCAGTCCATTGCTGTTGCAACGGACGCGCATGCGACCTGACGGCGGCCGCAAAGAGCGTCCCGTTGCTTAGCAACAGGGCACTTCAGCGGGGCAGGAAGACGTCCGTCGCCAGCCAGCGATGAGGCGCGGGGACGGCATCTGACACAGAGCTTCAGGATTAATAGCCTCAGACAGTTTTATTCACTAGCTTTCAAACAAAGCAAAACATAAACAAAAATACTAGTTGTCTGGCTACTAATACGAAGGTGTTCCCTTTCTAGAATTAGGGGCTTAGTGTCCCACACATAAACAAAACAATGGAACTTACAAAACAAAATTGTAGCCTCTCTCAGGAGCCATCTGACCTCCTCCCCAGACAGTGAGAGAGTCACTGAACTGCGTAGCAGCCTTTTACCAGCACCCTGCAGGTGCTTCTCCTGATTAGTCTGTTGTGAGACTGCAGACCAGAAGACCCAGCCTGGGCCTTCTGTATGGAGACAACCCTTCTCTCTCCATAAAATACAAATGACAAGAATTTAGGACTTATGTACCTGCCATTCACTTCTTTCCCAGTCAGTTAAATACTGACTGTATTTTCATGTAGCACCCAAATATCAACTTTAAATTTCAGTGTACAAATAAGCTATCAAGTATTTGTGTTCTACATGAAAAAACAGTCAGTATTTAACTTATGTGCAAAACAGAATGCTAATTTGCACCCCTTGCATTGTAACATGGTTTTGTCCAGGAGACTGAAATAAGAATCCTCTTCATTTAAGATCCTTAATGAATCAGGCCCCAGATCACTAAAGCCATGACAGCCATGTTATTGTGGTGCCCCAAAATCTGAGTACCCTGGGGTGTATCTATATGTTTTTAATTTGTTAATTGTTAAAAGTGTTTATAAAGATTTAAAAAATAAAATAAAAAAATGTTTCTTAAGGGAGAAGTGACAGTTGGGAGTGGTTGGTGGTTGCCGGGAGTAACAGGAAGGAGGAGTGTAAGAAGATAAGAAGATAAGAAGTGAGCCAAAGAGAGGTGTGAGTAACAAGGAAAGTACTGAAAACAAATAAGCAGTATAGAGATCTGTGACATCACACTAAACACACTGAGCTATGTACTGAGAACAGTGTGAGAGGAGAGAGAATAAAGAGACTGTGTAATACAAAAGATCATCAGTGTATTTGGAGTGAAAAAAGTAATTTATGGGCCCCAACCACGTGCAGCACTTCTACTAAATTCCTGTGCACAGTTCAACCCAGGACTGAGTGTAAAATATGGTAACGTTACCAGGGATAATATTGGTACCAAATGTTTTAGATGATGTTAATGTTATGTGATTTACCTGAAAAATGATTTATTGTATATTATATGTTAAATGCTATTGTGCTCTATGTTGATCAAATGAGTGTTTTGTTGTTACCATTGAGTTGAAGGGGTCAGTGGCGCGGTGGCTTACCAAAATTATCTTTACCGCATTATTAATAAACCCAAGTTATTTCTCCAATCCTTGTCCCTCTCATTGAAGTATTTATCTCCTGACCACCGGATGTCCGACCAAAAAAGAACCTGAATCGTGTCTGGAGGACAAGGTAAGGGAAGGAAGTCCCATCAGTACTCGGCCACCACATTATCATTGGATGTGTTTCCAATGTCCGCCAGCAACGCACCAGGTTTTACCCAATTAGTTGAGGTTATGTGTCCACGTTACCAAATTTCATCTCAATTCCATTTCTTCCAAACATCAACTCCTCAGCTGTACCGGGAGGTTAAAGAAAAAGTCATTCAGTCCTTAGAAAATGTCATTGTACCGATAGTCCAACAAACACTATAAGACCATGACAGCCTACCTGGAAAGTGCATCACCCATCACCAGCACCGGTAGCTTCATCCTCCTCATCCTCCTCCTCCTCCTTTCAGCATCCTGGTGCTAGCAAACGGTGCCAGGTCATTGTGTGCTAGCATCAGGTCAGGCTACTCTGTATATCACTGGGGTCACAAATAAACAATCTGTTGGATAACCTCAGGAATGTCATAGCAAAATGGCTCATCCGCTAAAACTCTCAGGATTCTTCATTGTCAATAACAGAGCTAACACTGTGTGCAGTACAACTGGGTGAACTTCACACGTACCATGCTTTGATCACACAATAAACTTGGTGGTGCAGAATTTCTTAAAAATAAGGTCAGATGCTGTCCATGGGCAGTAAAATTTCTGGGCATTTTGGACATTCAGTGACCACAGGTAGAACATTGCAGCAGCTGCAAAAAAATGTTATCTGCCACCAACTGATGAAAGCGGTAGTAACAAGGTGGAATCCCACACTTTATATGCATCAGCCACTAGAGGAAGAGCAACAAGCCATGAGATAGGGGGAGGGGGGACATGTTGTCTTACTCCAGCACACTGGAGAATCCTTTCTGTTTATTGCAACAAATGAAGTGAGTTCAGTCACTGTCAACCTGAGTCATATCATACCCCTGGAATGAAACTACTGGAAAACCAGCTGGAGAAGCTTAAAGAGGAGATGAGAGTTAGCAATTCTGCAAAGTATGTTCAGCTTGTAGATCAAGTTCTTTGTTCACTTCCCCAGGACCCAAGGGTTTGCAGCATTTTGAAATTGGATCACTACATTTTGTCAACCATGCTTGATCCTAGGTTTGAGTCATATGTAATATCTTTCTTTCCAAATGACACAAATCTTCACAGATGCAATAAGCTCCTTGTGAGCAAGCTGTCGGCTCAAGTCGCACATAACACATCTCCTGCTTCATCTTCTCCTAAAAATGATAGTGCCATAATAAAAAATGATCTTTTCTAAGAGTCACACTGATGATGAGTCAGCAGAGCACACCAATGTGACAAGTTGTTATGACATCTGGAAATGTTTAAAAGAAATGCCCAAATATATTGACACCTCTACCATGCCTCAATCTGATACACCTTGTATTAGTAGAATGGTGGAGGATTACGTTAATGATAATGTAGAAAGAGGCATCTCAGACAATCCCTTTCAATTATGGGAGGACAAAAAGGCAATTTGGAGCCCCTAGGTACAAACTATGGTGTACTTAAGCTGCCCACCCTCCAGTGTGTACTCAGAAAGAGTGTTTAGTACAACGGGGAACATTGTGAGTGATCGTCAGAGGAGACTACTTCTCAAAAATGTAGAAAAACTGGTGTTCATCAAAATGAACTACAAATTGTATGAGGACCGTTCTTGCTGTTAATTACAAACAGAATCTGTAACACTAGATTCCGGTGAGGATGAACTGTTGTGTGATGATGATCTTGTCATCCGTGATGAGGATGATGATGAGGGTGATGATGAGGGTGATGACACTGTCACCATTGAGGAAGACGACCATTGTTAGCCAAATGCCCATTAGTAATTTGTTAAAATGCCGATCTATCCTAACCCTCCAGTCCATCAACCAACAACCAGAATATCTCTTTTGTGGCACCCAATGAAATCAAGCACTTCGGCCACAAAGGTGGCAGTTTTTGTCACTGAAGCATTTGGTGTTTTAAACTATGTGCATGTTCTTTCTAACATAGGGATGGGTGGGTCAAAGGACAATTCCATCTTACACTATTTTACATTATGGCTTTGGTCTATCATCATCTGTTGAATGTCTACTGATGCCGGTGTCCATCTAATGACCTCTTATTCCTGCTGCCTCTTCACTTTGCATGATGCATGCTGTCTAACGGTAAAAATATTTTGTCCGTAGTTTTTCTCCCACTATTTTTTTTCTGGGTGCAGCCCATCTTCTTCTATCTACTTGTCTAAAATGACCATTCTATCGCCAGTGCTCTGCCACTATGTTTCATAAGGATTAGAGCATGATTTGCAGAAAAAATTTGATTGGTCAGAATTTCGTAAAAAATGAGAGGTTGGTGCTGGAGATTCTGTCTGTGGCCAGTAACATTTCTGTCCATTTTGATCATTCAACCACCGCATGTAGATCATTACAGCAGCTACATCAGACATGTCACCAACTGAAGAGGATATGCGGTCATGTGCCAGACATTCATTTGTTTGATATTGGGAAAGTTGGCAACATTAGGTTGATAATTGAAATGTAGACAGTATTATTTGGTTAATGTTAGGGTTAGGGATAAGGTTAAGGACATTATTGTCACCCTAGAAATACTGTCAATGTCATTATTGTCGACTTTCCAACCCTGTCTATATTATGGTGTTGACCATTTAACTGTCGATGATATAACATATGTATCACATCCAACAAGAGGTAGTAACCAGGTGGAATCCCACACTTTATATGTTTCAGCCATTTTCTCAAACCATTTTGCTTGTGGGGGGACAGTTGTGAAGATAGCATTAGAAAATAAACTGTAAATAAATGTTAATGCTGTATATTCACTATAACAACGTTCTCTGCCTCTCTAGTAAGAGGGTCATATCTCCACTTACTTTCTTCTTTAGATTCAAGGTTCTTCCGTTGAAGAGTTTCATCTCACTGTCGAACTCTTACTGGATCGTCCTATCTGATTATGTGAAACATCTTTAATCTCCTCACTCTGGAACCTCACATCTCTGCCGATGGGCAATAGGTGTTGTCTATGGTAGGTTTTCACAGGTCTTTTTTGCCCTTTGGGCTTCACACGATATGCAGGTGACCCAGGCATTTTGGACACCACTTTATATGGCCCTCTCCTCCAGCAATTTTACAGTTTATATTTTCCTTATCCAGTCCAGTATTTTTGTGCATCGAAACCCATGGACATTTGTCCTTACAATGACCTGCTCATCTCTGTCTTCTTCTGGGTCTGGACACACTAGTGCGACTACTTGCACGTCCCTTTTGATTCCAGCCAATTCTCTTAAAAATTTGAGGCCAACAGTTGCATATCCCAAATATGGATAACTTTGTTCATTAAGACCCCAGATAGTCCGTCTGAACAACGGATGCACCTCCACATTAGAGAGATTCTCACAGTACATTTCTCCCCATTAATAAGAGCAGGCACATGTGGCGTTGTACCCACCAGACTGGTGGTAATAATCTCTTCTTGAGTTCCTCACAAAGTTTGTTCTCACTCTTGTATTTCTCGA